>NC_051181.1:151964249-152148035 GCF_013339695.2 Rhipicephalus sanguineus | reverse complement strand
CGACAATTTGGGGCTCAACCCATTCTGGGGGATGGGGCGAAGAATTGGGTAGCTTAGAAAAATATTTAAAAGCTAGAAAAGAGAATAATTTCTAGTTTTTTATAACAAAAATATTTTTTCAGCGTTTATATTTAGAAAATAAAAAAGGGGGGTCGCATCTGTTCTTACCGAATAAGAATTAAATGAATAATACATGAGAAACTTTGATGGAGCTACTTTGGTTCCTATGATGCTTTGGAACCGTGGTTACTGCGTAAATATCTTTGTCTGTGTTATGAAATCTTGAACCGCCTCGCATTTTTCCCGTTGCTAGGCCAAAGGTAAGTTGCACCTAGCGATAATAAATTTGAAGGTGTTCAGTCTAATCCATTGATGCGCAACGGTGTTTCTAGATATCTCTTTCTTATGCTGAAAAAACTTTGATAAGAGATCGGAAAGCGTTTTATGTTTCATCGTCCCAGATTAAGAACAAAGGGGGGGATGCCAAACCAGCTCTGTAAATAAAGATTTTAATGATGATAGGACAACGTACCCTAGTATTTACAACTTCAAGACCCTAATTATGACATGATGTAGTTTTTCAGGGTCTCAATAGGGGATTAAAATCCGGGGACTTCCTAGAGAGGTTGTCGAAGTCGAAGTCCCGCATCCATCGCCTCCGAAATCTAGCGCTACTATAAAACCTGATGTAAGGGTACATTAATAGCTGGTCCATCTAACGACGCTCTCGCTAGTGCATCAGTTAGTGCATCATTTAGAAACAGGCCTCTATGCCCAGCTGCCCATACTAATCGTGGATAAGGTAAGTGATGAGTACTAGTGCTTTGAACTCTTTCAGTGCGTTGGAATCACCAGATGCCGTGAGTGCGCTGCCCACGGATAAGGAGTCCGTTAATATTACGGCGGAATTTATTGATGTGCTCAATTTCGAAGGGCCAATACTACCGCTAAATCTTGCAGTAAAGATGGGGTGAATTCTAGAATTCGAGGGCAAAGGGCCGGTCGAGAATAGGGCAATAGGTACCGATGCCACTCTTGTCATTTCTCTGCGATGCACCATCGCAATGACGAGGTTGCTTGCATTCTCAGCAGGTAGTGCTGTAGAGTAGCTCTTAACGCATTAAATGCGAAGCATTTCTTAGCGAACCTCTGGCACTTTGAGCGTTTCTATCTACGTATCTATCTATATATATATCTATCTAGCCGCCTACGTCTGGGCGCTCTCATGATCGCCTCCTTAACTTGGTATAGACCGAAATTTGCATGGGAGGGTAAGCGGATTTGACGAATATGACTGGCCGGGTCATGACATAAATAACGTTAAAATCCTGTCGTGTACGTCGTCAAACCCTTTCCACTGGACACGTGTGGCACATACCCGTTATTGCGCCACAGGTGATTGACAGTTTATGTCTAACCAGGAACGGCGAGAACAGACATTGGTACTTAAATGCTAGAGAGTTAAGTAAAAACAATATCGGCAGCGTTGACACAACGAATGGAAATAATGAAAATTAGGATCCCAGCAGGAATCGAACTCAAGCACTCTGCGTGGCAATCAGGTATTCTACCACTGAGCACACGTTCAGGTCTATAAATTGGTTTGGAAAAACAGCCTACGCAGCGTAATAACGGTGCAACTTCAATTGTGGTGGTGGTGCTGACTATCTAATTTTACAAGAAAGCAATAAACACTACATGATACTCCTACGATGTGTACTCCTACGATACGGGCGTCATATCAGATTGACGTCTGTAGTTCCGTGTTGGCTCCGCTTTATAGCAGTCTAATAAACATTACGTTTGTATTCCATGTGATTCAGCAAGCTATATTGAAGCATTGCTCGACCCCGGAGGAATACAATAAAGAAAGTTACATATTGCTACATGTAGGCTGCGGAATCCATATTGTCGACGCGCGTGTGCGCCCGCCGAAGGGGACGAAGGTCGCTAGCGGCTCGAGCTCGGAGCCGGATGCTCAGTGCTGCAGCCATTCTTGCAAATATATCTTGTGAATAGCGACTTGTAAGAGCGACTGTCACTCACGTAACATATTGGTGGAGGTGGAACGTCCCCGTCCTCATCACGCAGCTCCGCAGTGGCCGCGTCATCCGCCTCTCGCCATGGCTTCCAATGACAACCCGTCCCCATCTCCATCTGCGGCTCCTACGACAACCTTTGTTACGGTCCCCACCCCCCGCGATCCCGGGACATCTCTGCGCCAACTGGCCTCGACGTCGACTACTGGCTTCTATGAACGGGTCAGTCAACTCACCGGTGGGACCCTACCATGATGCTCGTAATGTTCTCTTCTACTTGGACGGAACCCGCGCATCTGGTACGAAACACATGAGACCGAGCTCACCAGCTGGGACACGTTCAAGGAGAAGCTACGTGATATCTTGGGAAACCGACCGGTCGCCACGCAGCTGCACGACAAGAGCTCGCTACCGAGTCCAGTCACCTACTGAGTCGTGTGTATTCTCACACATACAAGAAGTGCTTGCTCTTTGCCGGAAAGTGGACGAGGCAATGCCCGAAGCTGACAAAGTGGGTCACGTTTTGAAAGCATTCGCGGACGACGCTTTCCATTTGCTGGTCTACACCAACGTCTCGACTATCGACCGCATCATTCAAGAATGCCGCCGTTTCGAAACGGCCAAAAGCCGTCGTGTGCACCCTCAATTTTCTCGGTTGCCAAACACGGCTGCCACGTCCACCTGTCCAATTCCGCCGCTACACCGCCCTTTGAGCAGAGTGTGTAACGCGCATTGTTCGACGGGCACTTGAAGCGGCAAGTCCAGCGCCGTTCCAGCACTCTCCATTCGACCATGCCACTATACAACCAACCCCGCGGTCTCCGTTATTCAGGCGGTCGTACGACAAGATTCGCCAACCTCGGGTTCCCTGTCGCCTGCCCCCCGTCTCTCGCCCCGTCTCGAACAGCCCATGAATGATCTCGAAGTGACCCATTCGTTCTCCACGATCTCGAAACCAGGCGGAATGGCGAACTCCGACGACAGACCATCTGCTTCCGGTGCCACCGCGTGGCCCAGGCAGCACAGCACATTGGTCCAATATTGTTTATACGTTGGCAAACGATGGCCCAATGATGGCCCATACAAACCACTATAAAACCAATGTTGGCAAGCCAGCCTACAAGGATGCCAATAATGGTCCATCTTTGCCAGCCAACATACAATATTGGTCGTGCCATTCTTTGAGGTTGGCAACAACGGTCCATGGTTGCCGATGTACATACAATATTGGCAGAACCAGGCCGTATGGATGGCAATATTGGGCCAGCTTATCCGTTGGTAAAACAATATTGGTTAAGTAATGGCAGTAGATCGGATATATTGTCCAGTCAATCTGACTGGTTAAACAATATTGGACGGCCAATGCTACGCGCCGGACAATATTGTCCAGACTTACACGTTGTCGCTCCAATGTCTTAAACACTGGCAAGCATATGCATGATATATCGGCAAGAATGTTTTTTTTCCCTTTTACCATCACTGAGTGAAGGTTAGCCCGAATCGAGCCACCACCTGCGCATGCACGCTAATATGAAAATCACTTTGTCCGGCATCCAGCGCACCTCAAAGAAGATTTCTGGTTACTTATCACATTGCTTTATTCTACAAATATTCTACAAAAGCCCCGCGTTACACGGCGGCGAAGGCATCACGCCGTCCAACTGGGAGGCTGCATGTTTTTACTAGCCCCGGACTCGAGAACAGCTATGGGCCGTCCAACGGGCCCGCGACGCAAAAGAGACTTGGTATTTCTGTTCCGACGTGGGAGCGGCCCGGTCGAGTCCTAATCCGAAACGTGCTCTGAACCCATTCCTTATTACGTATAACAACGCGATTGTAGATGACGACCCCCGCATTTCTGAAAGCCAGCGGCCGTTTCGGCCGTCCGCGAGTGCCGTTTTCGCTCCTTTGCATCGCATATTTGCGGCGCTTCGCGCTCGGCGCGTTCCGAGGTTCGTCCGAATTAACCCGGTTGCGCCCCAATATGACCGAATTAACGAGAGTTCGGTGCCATTAAACAATAAACATGCTTGGCGGGACCAGAGAACACGTTGTAATTGTCTGATTTTCCGAAATAATGATTGTGGAATTAACGAGCTTTTACTGTATAAATATGGCAAAAACAGTCCATTGCTGTCAGTCAACAAACAAAACTGGAAATTCCATTCTATAAGAAAGGGAACATTGGCGCACACAGGGTCTTGATTTTTAAGTTGGCATTTAGTGTGGCACAAAATATATCAAACAGTTGGACAAAATTTGTTTTAGAGATGTTGAGCAATGTAAAATAAGTACCAAGTTTTCAAGTGAGTTTCGCGCTGCTGGAAATACATCTATGAGAAAGGAAACACAACACAACATCTCACTTTGCAATGCTTGTTAAAAGTTAATTGTGTGATACAGCCAGCGTACACAACGCAACTGTATAAAAAAAAACCCTGCCTTTACATTGATTGAAGCTATAGAATTCTAGTCTGCTTCGCAATGGGCCTCTGCGCTGGTGCGCCTTTAGCGCACGCGCACCGAAATTTTTCTGACGGCTTTATTAGCGGCGAACAATCAAAACATTTCATGTCACTTCAACCACACCACGTATTTTTGTGTTTGCTACACGACTGGTTGGATTACAGGATTGTAACTTCTTTGTGTGCGTGCTACAACGACGTGCTGTCCAAGACTACAGTATCGCCCGCGGAATCTCCAGATGAGCGATGAGTTATGTTTGCACTCTCAACGCTTCACGCAACCAGACGTGTTCACTTCGAACAAATGTTCTCGGTGATCGGGAGGCCGGAGAAGCAGCGCGACGCCATGTTTTGCTCAGGAATTTTACATCCTCTCCTCCCGGCAGTTGCGCGGGGGTGGCTGGTCATAAAACACTTGTCACTTGACGGCTGCTCCGCCCACGACGGTTCAAACGTGGCTCCGGGCTTTCAATGCCTTAGAAAACGAGAGGGTGGGGGGTGAGGAGATCGCGGGAGACGACGGCACCTCGGAAGATGCGTACGCGTTTCGGCCCCTTCTGGCCGGCGGCTATTCTTCGTCAGTCAGTGGTGGTTACTTTCCCTCGTTCGGGCTCCAAGCATCGGCGGGCGCCGCGCGCGCGCCCCTCAGTATTCAGTCAAGAGTCATCGGGAAAAAACGAAGTCGGATATCGAGACAGGATGCCGCGATTCTATGGATACGGAGATTCGACGACGATGCCACAGTGAGAAGGCAGCTGTCCTGTTCTTCATCGGACTTGATTGTTTTGACTTTTGAAGAGCGATCCGCAGATGAGCGCCGATGTGTCCTGACAAATCGCAAACTTTCCGCCGGATTTTTGTGTACGTATCGCGTTCAGTAAGTCGTTTCGTTCCTTAGTCGCATGTTACTTTCCGTGTTTTTCGTACGTGAAATATGTGCTGCGTTTATTAACGTATACATTACCGCGTACTTTCTCTAAAATTGTTACTTTGTGAATACCCATGTGGTGGGCTTTGCTGTGCGCGTCGAAGCAGGTTAGTTAAGTCCTCGCCCTTAGCGATGTTTCAGCATTTGCGTTTGTTGTTTTGTTCTTTTATCGCGTTGTCGTGCGCCAGCTAAATATCCGTTTTTGATTTGCCCTTCGCCGCTCGTTTCGCGCAAAGAAATGATGGATCTGTAACACACAAATTTTCATTAGTTTTGAAGTTGTTGCAGTCTTTCAAGCTCTTGCCGCAGTTACCTTTTAATTAACAAATAGGCTATGAACATTCCGGTAGTTCAAGATGGTTATAGATTTCATCTGTGTCGAATGTCTGTTCGCATGTAGATGTTCATTTATTTCATTTTGCATTACGCTTCGCTTTTCACTCATTTCCTTTTGAACCTTCGGTGAACTGACAACTTAAATAAGCGCTAACAGGGAGGCTGTGTGTGTTTGTGAGTGGTCCCGTTTCCGCGATTTCTAATATAAGAGCGTTATTCAAGGTAATTAGTGTAGGTTCTGTGCAAGCGGTCAGCAGAACAAAGCGTGAAATGCGAAATTATTTTCAATACTTGCAGTATCTTTGCCATATGTATACATGCAGAATAAAGTTGTGTGTACTCTCAGCTTTTCTACGCTGATTATCCCTGCTGCTTGCCAAAAAGCAAAAGCGTGGGCAACATGCATTTATTTACGTGCACAAAAATCTACCTCATGTTAAACTACACATTCAGTGAAAAATGTCGTAAAGATGTTGACATAGCCAACAAAAAGGCTGGCAAGAACCAGTGTGAAACGCTGAAAAAGAAAGAACGATGGTGCAGCCAACGATAAAGGCTGGCAAAAAACATTGGAGCTGCCAATGTTTATACAATGTTGGCCATACGTACGACGGACAATGTTGGCTACAGCCATCCTTGCCATTATTGGCGATATGTTGGACGGACAATGTTGGCTCCAGCCATCCTTGCCATTATTGGAAAATCATTGGCATCCAATATTGGACCAATGCACATTTAGGTGTAGCAAACCCCCAAAAGCCAACGCAGGACCAATATTTCTGCCAATGTTTACCAACGTTGTTCCGACATTGGTCCAATGCCGGCGTGCTGCCTGGGTGGTCATGTCTCCCGCTACTGCCGCGCCACTTGGACGCCGCCATATAGGACCCAATTTTTCTCGCCTTCCCGCCCATATGAAGATCTTCGCCGGTATTCGCCCAGCCGTACAGACCCTACTTGTGACACACCTAACAGCCGCCCTCCTGCTCGTTCACCGTCCCCTCAACGCCGTCGTTCCCCGTCGCCCCAACCCCGCCGCCACCCCTCGCCGCCCAACTTTGCATCGTACCCGACGGAAAACTAGATCGTGCAGCTCGTGGAGGTAGTGCTGCATCATCTCCTTCTGAACCAAATCCTCCGTTGACGCTTCCTACGAACAAGAACCTCATCGATGTGCATGTGGACGGTATTTCTCTGACGGCTCTAGTCGATACTGGAGCTCACGTGTCCATAATCAGTGCTCGTCTTTGTCGCCGACTGAAAAAAGTCCTCACACCTGCTACTACAAAAGCTGTACGCGTCGCCGATGGCGGAACTGTTCCTGTCACTGGAATGTGTACAGCTCGCATAAGCATCGCCGACCGTTACGTTCCTGTCCTATTCACGGTGCTCCATAATTGTCCTCATGACCTCATCCTAGGGATGGACTTCCTGTCGACCCATTCTGCCCTGATAGACTGTTCCGCTGGTACTCTTTGCTTGGACCTTCCTCTTCAGCCAGATATTCACCCCGACCTCCCACACAGCCTCGGTACCTCGGATTTCATCCGCCTAGCGCCTAAAGCCCTAACGTTCGCCGAATTCACAACGACTTCATCCGTGTTGGATGGGCACTACGTCGTCACGCCGATTACTGATGTACTTCTGGCACGTGACATCACTGTGCCTCACTGCGTCATAACTACAGCCGCTAACCGGGTACATCTCCCCGTCATAAATTTCGGCTTCACGAAGCAAGTCCTCCCTCAAGGCATCTTAATCGCCACGTTGCGGTCCTTAGCCGATGACCACGTCACCTCTTTTGCAGCAGACGTATGCTCCCATCTTCCTTGTCGCCCACCCGATACCACAAGCCTCGACATGGCATTACGCCCCATGATTGCCCCAGACCTCCCCCCAGCGCAATCAGCCGCCCTCATCCGCCTTTTGGCTTCTTACCGCGAGATCTTCGATCTTGACAATCGACCACTCGGCCAAAGTTCTCTTGTGCAGCACCGTATCAACACAGGTGATGCTGTTCCCATTCACCGTCGACCGTATCGGGTGTCCGTATCGGAGCGCCAGATTATTCAAGAAGAAGTAAACAAGATGTTAGCTAAAGGCATTATTGAGCCCTCATCGAGCCCCTGGGCGTCACCCGTCGTCCTGGTTAAAAAGAAAGACAACACGTGGCGTTTCTGCATCGATTACCGGCAATCGAATTACGAAAAAGGACGTGTATCCTTTGCCCCGCATTGATGACGCTCTCGATTGTCTCCATGGCGCACGCTACTTTTCATCCATAGACCTTCGCTCCGGTTATTGGCAGATTGCCGTGGACGAGAAAGACCAAGAAAAGACCGCCTTCGTCACTCCCGATGGCCTGTACCAATTCAAGGTTATGCCCTTCGGTCTATGCAACGCCCCAGCCACGTTCGAGCGCATGATGGACTCTCTGCTACAAGGGTTCAAATGGTCAACATGCCTTTGTTACCTAGACGACGTCCTCGTATTTTCACCTACATTTGAGACCCACCTTGAGCGTCTGTCGGCTATTCTCGACGTCTTCCGCAATGCTGGCCTCCAGTTGAACTCGTCGAAGTGTCACTTCGGCCGCCAACAGATTACAGTGTTGGGCCACCTCGTTGATGCTTCTGGTGTGCGGCCGGACCCTGAGAAAATTCGTGCCGTCACCAGTTTCCCAGTACCCCAATCCGCCAAAGATGTTCGGAGTTTTGTGGGACTCTGTTCCTATTTCCGGCGGTTTGTGAAAGACTTTGCAGCAATCGCTCGACCGCTTACTGATCTTCTAAAGAAAGACGTCCCATTTTCGTGGGGGTCCACTCAAGCTGCCGCCTTCTCTCACCTCATCACAATTTTGACGACGCCACCTATATTGGCCCACTTTGACCCATCCGCCCCGACTGAGGTCCGAACTGATGCCAGTGGTCACGGGATCGGAGCCGTCCTCGCCCAACGTCAGCAGGGACACGACCGCGTTATCGCCTACGCTAGCCGCCTCCTTACACCCGCGGAGCGCAACTATTCGATCACTGAAAGAGAATGCCTTGCTCTTGTCTGGGCGGTCTCCAAGTTCCGTCCATATTTATATGGAACTCACTTCTCCGTAGTCACCGACCACCACGCGCTCTGCTGGCTTTCATCATTAAGGGATCCCACAGGTCGACTTGGTCGCTGGGCTCTGCGACTGCAAGAGTACACTTTTGCAGTGACGTACAAGTCTGGACGCCTGCATCAGGACGCCGACTGCCTATCTCGCTATCCGGTTGGCGAGTCGCGCACCGTCCCCGACACCGACGCTTGCGTGTGCACCGTTTCCCAACTGACCAACATAGCCGACGAGCAACGCCGTGATGCATCCTTACGGGCTATCATCGAGTGCCTCGAAGCCTCACCTTCGGACCGATCTCATCGCTCGTTCGTACTCCAGAATGGTACGCTATACCGCCACAACTTTCATCCAACCGGACCATCCCTGCTGCTTGTTGTACCCAAACACCTCCGCTCCGCTGTACTCCACGAACTTCACGACGTTCCAACTGCCAGTCACCTTGGTGTGTCCCGCACATACAACCGAATCCGCCGTCGCTTCTATTGGCCAGGTATCGCACGCTCCGTCAGACGATACGTCGCGGCGTGTGAGAAATGTCAACGCCGCAAAACACCATCGACGCTTCCGGCTGGGTGCCTTCAACCCCTCGACATTTCGTCCGAACCCTTCTTTCGCGTCGGCTTGGACCTACTCGGCCCTTTTCCCCTGTCTTCTGCTGGCAACAGGTGCATAGCTGTGGCCACAGACTACGCCACACGCTACGCCATCACACGAGCTCTTCCAACAAGCTGCGCCACAGATGTCGCCGATTTCCTTCTGCGCGACGTGATCTTGCAACACGGTGCTCCACGCCAGCTGCTCACGGACCGTGGCCGCACATTTCTATCGAGAGTCATAGCGGACATCCTGCGTTCATGTGAAACGCGGCATAAGCTCACTACGTCGTACCATCCGCAAACGAATGGCCTCACGGAGCGTCTGAACCGAACCCTAACCGACATGCTTTCAAAGTATGTTTCCTCAGACCACTCCGACTGGGACCTCGCTCTACCGTATGTGACATTTGCCTACAATTCCTCGCGCCATGACACGGCTGGTTACTCCCCATTTTTCCTGCTGTTTGGCCGCGAACCCACATTGCCCCTTGATACAGTCATTCCGTTGCCAGCAGCTCCGACCACTGAATACGCCCTGGACGCTATCAGCCGGGCCGCTCATGCACGCGAAGCCGCTCGTACTCGCCTTGTGACCTCACAAGAGAACCAACGCCGTCGGTATGATCAACGACACCGCGACGTACACTTTTCGCCCGGTTCTTTGGTTCTGCTGTGGTCTCCGACCCGACACGTTGGCCTGTCCGACAAACTGCTCTCTCGGTACACAGGGCCATACCGAGTGCTTCGTGCGGTGACTCCCGTCACCTATGAAATCGCTCCTGCTGACTCGTCGTCTTCATCCACCCTGCATGCCAGCGACATCGTACACGTCGCACGCCTGAAGCAGTACCACTCGCCCAATGACGTTGACGTCTAGATGCGCCGAGACGGCGCCTTTGCGCCGGGGGTTATGCTACATGTAGGCTGCCGGAATCCATATTGTCGACGCGCGTGTGCGCCCGCCGAAGAGGAAGAAGGTCGCTAGCTGCTCGAGCTCGGAGCCGGATTGCTCAGTGCTGCAGCCATTCTTGCAAATATATCTTGTGAATAGCGACTTGTAAAAGCGACTGTCACTCACGTAACAATATGATATCCACATCACCGCATCGTAAAGTGCACTTCGTCCATGAGAACGACGAAGTGTCCTCTTTATTTCTTAACAGGCTGGGCGATGGCCTCATGCTGACCGAGGATTATGTCAGATTGATTGACAGCCATTCGTAGACTAGGCTACGTAGGCCACATACGCCCAGGTAGTCTACGAATAGGACAAACACCATCCACTGATGTTGGTCTACGTAGTACTATCCGGGCCCACCAGCCTCGACGGCCTATGCCTCACCAACGTGAAAGGTGGCTTCAGGTTCTGACATGTCGCCGGCTCTGTCGACAGACAATTTGTCGACGAAATGACCGAGGCATCCACGAATTCCAACAGCTCTACTATACCACATAATTCAATACATATGGACCCCTCTTCACCACGCTCCCGACCGGATTCTATAACAAGTCATGACCAGCTGCTGGTGCTCACTGATCACGGTGACGATGCCCTTGTTCAAGAACTGTCAAGAACTTCTTGCACACATGCACACGGGTTCGTGAACGCGCGTGCGTTCTCGGGACACGTATAAGCACTACGTATCAGCTTACCGCTTGTGGTGTTGGTAACACCCACGTTGTCATTGGCAGCGTTACCCAACCGTAAACAACTGCTTATAAACACATATGCAACTCTTCAACATATATATGTGTGCGTATAAAATATATAGAAATCTTTAGCGTCATTTTGTAACGTGTCGCTCAGTAAAAAAAGTTACGCCACAGTCACCTACCCGCCGCATGCTTCGCATAACATCGACTCCCACGGTACGTGGGATCTGCCGAATTTTTATTTGGTGTGTGTTTGGCATTCAGCGAGTTCGTTTTGATCTTTATTCTCGTTGATCATTATTACCAATGCGTTCAAGGTTACGTTCAAACTGAATACTCTCATCATGAGCAGTAGCATTGTTCAAGAGGCCTTTGCTTGTTGATGGCTCTGCTTCAACACGCTAATTGTCGACGCTCTCAAAATCGGAACATTCCCTTCCGCTAGTCGCCTAAAAAATTATGGTATGTATGTCTTAGTTACTTAATCCACGCCCTGAATAATGCAAATAAATTCTAAACATAACTTCTGAAACACGTACTTAACCATATTACAGATAATGTTTCGCGCACAGCCGCGCGGCAACGAAGCGGGTTCTACTACTATGAGGCATTCTATCAGCTCCTTACGCGAACTTGGTATGCCTAGCATCCACAAACGTGGACGCCGCATTGACAACTCAACTTGTAAAACTTTGGTCGCTCACAGTGCAACAAAACTCGCACAAAAACCAGATAAACCCTTCCTTTTCTCAAAAAAGCAGAATAATTTAAAAATAATTTAGAGTGAACTTATAAAAATTAGGTATACACCTCTATAGGCGACTTGAGAAGGACATTTACCGCTGTTTGTTCACAAAAATAGACACACATAAATGTTTTTATGGAATTCTGTATTAATGCCAACTTTTCAGATCAATTTTGAAGGCAATGCGTTGTGTTTTGTTCACATATGTAAATGCTGGGACACAAAGGGTTAAAATAATTAGCGGTTGATGGAACCTGACGCTTTTGACTACATATTCTTTATTTAGCTTCAGTCAAACGTCTCACTGTGGATCTGAGGTCAGACGCATCTTGCAAAACCATACTCTGAATGTCAGGGTGAAGGAGAGAATAAAATGAAGAGAGAGAGAGAGAGACAGTATACTGTACTTCAGTAAAATAAGAACAACCATACAACAGCACTTCTGCGCTCCCTTGTCTTGGATAAAATTCAGCTTTTATAGCGCGAACGTTGTTTGTTTGAAGCAGCACACTGGGAAACGAGCGTTTGTATGGGTGAAAGGAATCATCTTGAAATTTAGAAATAGAAAAGCAAAAGGTGTGCCAACAGTTTTAAAAACAGTATTCGAAGGAACTTGAATGTGTTGAAAGGATGCCCGACGATATCGAAAGAGGGGCTAGTTAAAAAATAACTGCTAAGTACAAGGGTCGCTAAGGATTAAATAAGTTCTGGTGTTCTCCTCGCCGAAACCACGACATGGTCATCATTAAAGCCTTAGTGGAGGACGCCGGTTCATTTTTCACTCGCTGATCTCGCTGCTTAGCTTTTCAATGAGAACTTATATAGTGCCTTAATGTCAGGTATAACGCGAGACAAGGATAATTGCAGACATCCGGGAGATTCTTGCGTTCTGCAGGGCAAAGTAACTGCTGCCGTTTATAATAGTACCACATCTTGCGGACTAAAGAGGGAGCTTCACTTAGGTGCCAACCATCCGATGCCACCTGTTTAAGTACATGTAGGACAAACGCCCTTATATGTTACAGTACATAGGCCGATTCGATTGAAGAAGCTTGCCCCACTTGATAGAAATTTAAGCTACGGTGGCTTCAGCAATCTAAGCATTGAGTGATAGCTAGTGCTTGAAAGCTCAACGGTATGCTGGCAATGACTGACATCTTGGTTATTACGTGCCGGAACAACTCTCTCATTATGAGGCACGCCTTAGTTGAAGGCTCCTGAAATTTCGCCATCTATGGTTCTTTAACGTGCACTGACATCGCACAGTATAGAGCTTGCAGAGCCTTTCGCCTCCATCGAAATCGCACAGCTGCAGCCGGGATCAAATCCTCGACTTTCGGGTCGGCATTGCAGCGCCGTAAGCACTGGACACAAGAGGGGGAATTATTGGTCAAGTACGTAAAAAGAATAGCAGCAGCAAAAAATGCTAACTACCTCGATCGTCTTCTATCAAATCAAATATCGCTGTTGCGTTAGTTGTACACTCGTAGCACCAAAGAATACAAAATTGATTGCTGAGTTTACAGCTTAAGGTAAATTGTCGCAATTTGTGCAAGTGTTTTTGTCAAGGTCCTGCTCACGTATGAATGGCATATTCGGAATCATGTATAACACACGCATGTTGTTCACTCTAGATGCGTTATTAGTGGATGCTTAAAGAGTGGTTATGCCTTAGTTGTTGCTTATGTAATATACAAAGCTGTGAACTTGAAAGCCTCGCTTCTGGAAATTTTGAGATATCAAACCATTCTTAGTTTAAAAAAGTTAATGGTCACGATGAAAAATCTGAATTCCACGATCCCCATGTTTTAACATTCGCCTTAGAAGCTAACAAACTCTCCCCACATTCAATGCCGTAGTTGTCGAGAGTAGCGATTTATACAAGTCAGTTTAGTCATGCAGGATTTACAAACCTGCACCATTATTTGCTACATGAGGCTTAACGTTACACAAAATTATGTCACGCACAAACTGCATTTTTGATTTTTTTAGGCATGTGACTCGCAACTTTCTGGCGTATGCGAACTATGATACAAGTTTGACTCGATATTCTTACTTGCTATATGCACTATCAAGCATACAAGGCTTTGATGACCCACTAAGCAGCTGAAGGTGTAGCAGACACGATTTTAAGGGAGACGTGCTTTCCTAATATTTAGCCAAGATATTAAGTTCTGCTCCGTTCTTTTGCCATTCATTACAATTAAAATCAGGTATCCGCCCGTTTTGAGTTGCATAAAAATGAGAATGTTTTATAAAATGTGAAATATTAAAAGGTGTCACTGCCAACCCAGTGCTGTACTTTCTAAACATTTATATTTACACATTTGTTATACGTGTTTATGAAGTTACGCACCACAATACGAAAGAAATCAAGGTATGTGCAATGAAATCTGTATATTAAAAGTTAACGCGCCCCTGCTAAAAGTACAAGTAAAATCATGCGAACATTTCAGAGTAGTACATGGTTTTACGAGGATATTAGTATAAGAGCATCAATGTTCATCGTAAAAGAAAAGAATGGAAGAGCAATGAACATCATAATAATTTATCTTCCTACCTTTATTGTGAATGACGCAAAATGTACACGACTTACGCAATCGACTACGACGAATCAACTACGGGGTCCACTGACCCCGTGCACTGAGAGAATCCCCAATCGAAAAAAGCCTGACAATTTCAGAACTGGCTAGACAATTGAAGAGATATCTTCGCACAGGTGTAAGAAATGATAGCGTTCAAGCATAAACCTGTGTAATAAATTGGTGGTACTCTTCATTGCTTTTCTGTAAAGGTGTACAATGCGCATTAACAGCTATGTCAAGCGTTCGTTGAACTCTTCCGGACACATATCCCAATCTCATGACGCGCACCACGTACTGAACATCTGGAGGTGTGATTGAAATAGCATCAATGCGGGTCACAATATACTGCGATGTGTACTTTTCATGTTATGGCGAGTGCCTGCATGCACTCGCTCTCTGGCGATTACTGCAGATAGACCTTCTGGTTTCAAAGCATTCCAGCTGTGACCTGACAATACATCACTGTTTCTTCTAAGCTAGGACAAAGAACGTAGCGGGAAAGAAACATCCTATTACCCGAAAGCACTAATACAAGATGTCGTTGAAAGTGTTTCGCCAGTGAGTATGCAAAAACGCCAACGAGTTACACATAAAGGCGTTATTGAATGGCCCCGTAAAATAAATGAGACCATCCTAATTAAAGGAAAGATGACTCTTAAGGGATCGTTTTCTTTGTTAGACACACTATTAGTGAGAACTAACAGACAATAACGCCAAGGAAAGTATAGGGGGTGTTATCTGTATTATTTAGAATATAACTGTGAAGAAAGTAAAGTGGACGAAAAGATAACTTGCCGCCGGCAGGGACCGAACCTGCGACCATCGAATAACGCGTCCGATGCTCTACCACTGAGCTACGGCGGCGGTCATCCTCCCGTCCACTTTATGGGGTATATAAGTGCATTTAAACCCAGTCTTGGGCAGTAACTAGTTACTAGTAACGCGTTACCGGTAACTAGTTACTTTTTTCAGTAACTTGTAATTGTAACTAGTTACTTTTAAGTTAGAGGAACTTGTAACTGTAACACTGTTACTTTTTTACGCAGTAACTGTAACGAGAAATAGCGTTACAGTTACTTTCCCGTATCCTCTCCACCTTCACCTTTCCACAGCACCGCTCCCATCGCAGTTTGGGAGGGGAGGTCGCTAAGTTCAGGTCCGTTTTTTTTCGACATATATAATCTTTTGGACATTTGAGCTGCTAGCTCTGCTCTTGGTGTACCGGTGAATCATTAGGACGCCAAGGTTAGTCTCCTGGGTCCGAAGCTCCGAGCTAATCGTGTTTGATAGGCGGCTAGAAAGCAGCAAAGCGCAAAACGGTTGAGAGACAGAAATACCGTGAACTAGCGAATCATTTTTAAAACATCTCTGGAGTTTTTTCTCGCCACTCAGTTCTGGCAGACTTGATGCCTTCAGGTAGTATGCGAGGGATTATTGGTCAGCTGCCAGCTCGTAAAAAGATCACGTGCTACGTGACGCCAGAAGCAGAAAAAAAAGAGTGTCCCACACTCGGCGCCATGGCTGCGATTGGCACTAACACTCCAAGGTTTAAATGCACATATATACCCCATAAAGTGGACGGGAGGATGACCGCCGCCGTAGCTCAGTGGTAGAGCATCGGACGCGTTATTCGAAGGTCGCAGGTTCGGTCCCTGCCGGCGGCAAGTTATCTTTTCGTCCACTTTACTTTATTCACATTTATATTCTAAATACTACAGATAACACCCCCTATACTTTCCTTGGCGTTATTGTCTCTTAGTTCTCGTTAATATTTCATCCTAATTAAACAATTTCACAATAATTCATAATCATTGTGTGAAAGAAATGGTATCTAGAACAAAAGCTGCCAAGATGTCCGACATATCCGAAATGTAAAATAGGCACTTTGCTGTTACCTAAGGTCAGCATTAATACTAGCCTAATTCATCAGAGAGTGGGATCTGCCGAATTTCTTGTACATACAGTGTTTAGAGCTGCGTCTTACAATCTTGCTGCTGCGGCTGCACATGAGAACGTTTCATTTACAGAAGAAAGTACACGCACACGCATGACGTAGTTAGAAGAAAACTACATGCCACGCTTTTTATCCTTAGTCTGCACACACACACACACACACACACACACACACACACACACACACACACACACACACACACACACACACACACACACACACACACACACACGCACACACATAATGTGTTATACTGAGAGCTAAATAGGGAGCAATTTATTCGGACTTTGCGCGAAGTTTGTCACGAATACGAATAGTGGTGGTAAAACTTTATTGCCAAAAGAAAGGGTCCTAGAGGGTAGCTCCCACGTCGGGACAGAGTACCCGAAGCTATCTGCCACCTCGAGGGCCTCTTGGACAGGCCGAAGTTGGCCTTCTAGTGAAGCAGCTTTTAGCATTTTCCCCAATGTTCTTTGTTCTGGGCGTAAGTGTCACTCGATTCACAACCACATAACATATGGTTCAATGTACACGCTCATTACACTATTCACGCATATGTTGTCCGTCGTATGGATAAGATGGGCTATGATTGTCAAGGAACAATGTTGATATGGAGTGTATGCACATAGCAGTAGGACATCTGTAAAATTCAATTTAGCCCCCCCCCCCTCTAGACGTAGCGGGGGAGGTTGACCTATAATGGTCATTTCCGCATGTATGAATGAATGCATACGGCTCAAGCAGACACGTTCACTGCACTATTCACACATATGCTGTCCATCGTACGAATGAGAAGGGTCGCTATGTCGCTATGCTACGAATGCCGCTATGATTGTTGGTGTCGTTTTCTTTGTCGGGAGAGGTATACATGCGGCTCTACCAGTACGTTGACCGAGACTGGTGGGGCGATCTTTGTGTACTTCCGGAATACAGGGTGTGGTATTGCGCCTTTTTGGACATTTTGTGTCCTGTTGTCTGAGTAGCTTTGATTGCAGGCTGAAAGCTTGCTTGACGTTCCTGTTTGCGAAAATGTCTTGAATTTGATGTCTTGTTTGTCTTGAGACCTTAAACTTGTCTTGTCTTCAGTTGACTCGTTTGTAAACGTTTTTCTTTAAGCTGTCAGTGTTGTTCCGATGTCTGTAGGTGTCCTTGTCGGACATGTCGCTGAACCGGTTCGATTTGCTTGGGCTCATCTCGATGTTGCGGCCGATGTTGCTGATGTGACATTATTTTCGGAGCGTGACTTTCATTTTCTTCGTGAGTTAACGCAGTGTTCATTGGGTCACTAATGCACAATCGGCTTGGCGTGTCGGGCATTGATTGTGGTACGTCAGAATAATTAGAGCTCTTGACAGGGTTCTACGATGCCGTTCACTACGAATGCTTCTGGCCAGGGTGTCGGAACGGAACGAAAACCGAAAACGAAAAACGAAAAAAAAAACGATATTTTTGACCGGAACGAAAACGCAACCAAAACTTTATGTATTATTTCGTTCCGGAGTGAAACCGAAATTTTTTCAATCGTTTTTCGGTTCACGAGAAAACTTCGCGATCCGGAACAACTGAGCTTGTGCAATGTGAGCATACCTCAGGGAACAGTATTAGCGCGTACCTCAGGCAGGAATTCCAAAGCAAAATATATGTTAAAATAGTGCGAAAAACGAAAACAGTGGCAATAATAATAATATCTGGGGTTTAACGTCCCAAAACCACGATATGATTATGAGAGACGCCGTAGTGGAGGGCTCCGGAAATTTCGACCACCTGGGGTTTTTTAACGTGCACCTAAATATAAGTACAAGGGCTTCAAACATTCTCGCCTCCATCGAAAATGCAGTCGCCGCGGCCAGGATTCGATCCCGCGACCTGCGGGTCAGCAGTCGAGCGCCATAACCACTAGACCACCGAGGCGGGGTGAAAACAGCGGCAACCAGAGATGTTTATATTAACGCAAGTTGATTTCTGCGCGCCTGTCACGCAGGCCAAAGTGGAGAGGGACTGTCGGCGCTGAAGTTTGTTACAGCAAAGCGGTTATGAAATTGCAACAGCTGATTTTGGCGCCCTAGTTGTCCGCCGCCGCAGGTGTCCGTAACCGCTATCGCGTGAAACAAAAAAACAATTGAATGAGAAACAAATTTCTAGGGTCGAATGGGATTTTAACCCGCGCTTTTTGCGTGGCAGCCGGGTCTTTCATCACAGTGCCATGCTGGTGCTTGTAACTACTTCGCAAAAATACTCCATAGAGGTGTCGTGTCGGGCAAGGAATCGTGTTAACATTGTAATATAGCGTGGCCGAACAGTAAAAAAAACAACCAATCATCACGCAATGACAATAGCGCAAAGTGAGTGGTTTAATGCTTCCCAACAGTGTTGCGGAGTTGCCACTCCAGAAGTGAAATGACTCCGACATCATTCCACATTTTCGCGACCACGGAATGGAATGGGGACAACGCTTGGAGGAATGGAATGGGAATGGAATTAAGCGCCTTTTGCACGCAATGGAATGGGAATGGAATTAGGTCTTCTTCCGAAAATTTAGCACCTTTTCGTCTACGTGCTGTTTTTCAAACTTCAAACATTACTAAGTCAGAGCCTCGAATTTAACAATAAATTGGTATTTTTAAAATGGCTTGGCTGATTACAAGCATGGTGCATTTATAAGCAACACGCCTACTGCAAACAGAAGCATAAGTTACTGTACAAACAAATGTATTATCCCAGCAGGTACTGAAGGGAGAAACAAACTACCCCTGCACTTTGGTTCGCATTGATATCCATACACGAAAGTGGCGAATACTCTATGCACAGCGTGATCTTTACCTCACGAGCAGTTTAGTGCCTGACACAGGTAAATAACCTTTGCGACAGGGAAGACACTGCATACCTGCGCACATGTGAACACAGAAAGTTCTCCTCACCACATCTATGCTTCCGAGGGCGCGCTTGACATCCTTCAGTGCTGACGAGCTGTGCGGTCCAGTGTTCTGTATTCGATGCAAAGGCACAAGGTGCTCGAGAGGTGCACTGTTTCAACTAATACCAGCAGATCTAGAGGGTTTTGTTCCCTATTAACCAAATTTTAGTTTTCTCCATATTCACCACCGCTCCATACGCGTGGTAAAACTGCTTAGTCTTCTTGAATACTACTTTTTTAGAATAAAAATACGCTATCTCGTCACTTTAGCATTAACACATTTAAGCTTAAAGGGGTCATGAAGTACCCCTTGGGCTTGTTGAAAAAAAACACATCCTGCGGAAAGCTGACACGGCTATGAACTGCTCTGCCAAATATTACAGTCGTGCGCGCCGCGTAAAGGCCACAAGCGGAGCGCGAAGCTGCCGTTTCCTCAGGCGCCCTCTTTTCAAACAGAGGCCGGTTCTCACTCTCGTCGGTGGGCGGGGCGTCTGCACGTTGACGTCGCTGATCTGCCCGTTTACGTCGCAAGAGATATAGCATGCTTACTGGCCGATAGCCGGATGAGATGCGCTTCTTGCCACGGGGTGCCGCCACTTGCCCGCGCCGCGCTCCTCAGTCTGCTAAATTTGCACGGTAGCCGCACTCGCGCACGCGAATCACAGCGGGAGAGCGATCGCGTTTCATGACGCGCGCTGACGTAACTTCTTTCTCCCGTGCCATCCCTGCCTGTCTAGCTTCTAGTGCGCTCGTCGGCACGAGAAAAGAGAGAAAGCGCCGAGAGCGTGCGCCAAACCCCCGTAACTCCGCTCATTCTTGACGGATTCGAGAAATTTTTGCGGCAAACGATTCGGGAGGCAGTAAACTCCGATACAGAGGTCATTAGATCATTACGTGGGAAAGTGGTTCATGACCCCTTTAAACATTATTAAAACATCACCATTCGTTAAAACATGCTGCCCATGCGAATACTCTAGGTAGCGGAAGAACTGCCTCTATGGGAATTAGTACAGTACTTGTACTGCACGAGATATGTCACCAAGCTACTATCCCTCGACCTTGGTAACGTGTTTAGCGTGCTTTTGCAGTTCTTAATGCATCTGAGGCATCAGCTTTATGGGGCGTTTATTCTTAGCTCGATAAAACTATCATATCTTTCCTACTGTGAGGAATTACAGGAACAGAATTGAACTGCCTGGCCATTCCCGCAGTGGGAATGGGCTAAGCTTTTTTCTTTCCGAGGAATTGAAGGGAATTGAATTTCGGCGAGTCCTAATTCACCGGAATGGAACTGGAATGGTATGAAGGCTCCCATTCCGCAGCACTGCTTCCCACCCACAGCAAAGTGCTCAGCCATAATTCCTCATCATCATCAGCCACAACACAAAGTGCACTGCCTTACAGATGTGTAGCGGTTACCACGTTTCTCGAAAAACTGACGAAAAATTGCATAGTGGGAACTTCGCTACTTGAGAAAAATTACGATGTTTTATGGCGTAGTGGGTACCTTGCATGTGTACTTGTATTAGTTGCCCCAAGAGAATCTACAACGGGCTCTACAAAGTCCGCTCTTACAGCTTTCGCTGTGACTGTGCTGCGTGTTCCGCGCAGGCCTAGCGATCCTTTTATCAGAACAGCGGTCTCGGACATCAGAGAGTACACTCAGTGACGTGCTGCTTCTGAGATCGTGCTCACTCCCTTGACACAGAGCCTTGAGCACAATAAAAGAAAATCGTATTTGTTTTTTGAGAAATATAATACTATTACTGAAAATAGTACTGCTTTGTGCAAGTTGGTAGGAATTCGTGATAGAGTTGCTTCTGCTCCTCTGAAGAACGTGTTTTAGCCTTGCCCCACTTTTAAAAGAGGAGGGCAAGTAACTGCGTCACAAATCCAATGTTTTTTACGATTACCTTAACTTCAAATTTTTGCGTAAGAAAACCGCTACGAACCGTTACGGAACATTTTTTTTTCGTTCCGGAACAGAAACGGAACGGAACTTTTTGCGGTGGAACGAAACTAAAACCGAAGCGAAAAACATTTCGTTCCGACACCCTGCTTCTGGCACTTGACAGCGTGCGAGGTTCGATGCAGCCTTCGGGTTTGCTTCGACTCTCGGGTATGTGTGCACTGACCAATCGTGAGGGTGACTCCACATCTCTTCTCCTTTGAAGTGGGTGAGCAGTAGACGATGATACCGCAGCGGAGATGCCTTGGTTAGGTTCCGTTTGCGAATGTTGTTAACACTGCGTAGGTGTTGAATTAAAGCCTTGTGGCGCAAGACACCTCTTGGACTCGTCCTGGCGTAGTTGGGCATTTTCCCGGTGCGTTAGCTCGTTTGTTGTGAACGCAACGACTTTGTGAGGCATGGGGTTATCGTTACAAAAAACTGAAGAGCCACTTGATGTAAATCCAAGTGGTGGTTCACGTATGTCATAAGACGAATCAGCTGCATCGGGTTGTGCTTTTACGTCTAGTGTCCTATGACGCAGCGAAGAGGTAGAATATGCCAATTTTCATGCAGAAGAGAAACCTGATGGACGGCTACGTTTTTTCGTTGAAAAAGCATGTGGACTGTGATGGCTGAGTTGAAAGTTATCTAGGTGGTGAATTATAGACAAGTCTTCATGTTATTTTTTAAATAGGATGATCATTTCCTCTTTGATTTTGTTCCATGATACGTCGTTTTGCAATATGTGTGTGAGGTAAAAATTGAAAGCCTCACCGGTGACGTAGTTGTTGAACTTGGTGAGCATGTCCCGTTCCGATCATGATGCAGCGGTGGCGTGGAGCTCGAATAGGTCGTACCAGTCCTCTACAGGTCCATCGTCCGCTGAGCCAGTGTACTTTGGCATGCCAAGGTCACTTGATGGTTCTGTCGTGATGCTAGTCGTCAGGGGCGTAGCCAGGGGGGGTTCAAACCCCCCCGAAATTTTTCAGTTTTGCTTGCGCATATATACGCGCGCACATACACACGCACGCACGAACATACATAAAGTATGGTTGAACCCCCCCCCCCCCCCGAAAAAAATTTCTGGCTACGCCCCTGCTAGTCGTTGTGCGTTGCTATGATCTGCTGTGGTCCATGTGTGGTCAGGGCATCTTGTTGTGGACTTCGTCGATGATGCGCAGTTGATGAAGTGACTGCCAGGTCTTCATCCTGGTAGCCACTTGCGTGACGCTAGATGTAGGAGACGTGCCGTGGCTCATACGACATACTTCATTGCGATAGCAATTATATGGACACAATTATATGGACAGCCTCGGCTGGATTTTGCCGTCGCCGTCGCCGTCAACACCATATATGTATAAGTATGTATATATATATATAAAAGCTCCAAAGAAAAATAGTTCAGAAAAATGCTTCCGAAGCGGGGAATCGAACCAGGGACCTCTTGCTCCGCAGCGAGTGGCGCTAACCACTATGCCACGAAACGCAGATCCTCCACGTAGCTAACGGCGAGCGTTATATTCACACCCTTTACCGCTGGGCGGACTCAGAGATGGCAGGCGCTTATAAGCGTTTCTTCATTACCAGCGAGATGGCGCTAGGAGCGCGACGGGCGCATTTAAAATCGTCGGCGAGCTCGCTCGCTTCTTCTATTTGCGAAGGGAGAACCTTGTCCTTCCGCTGTCTGCTCGCGCGGTTCTCGTGGTGAGGTGCAGAGGGATGTTTCAAGCTTTCACCGTGGTGTCCGCGCTCATGTTACGGAGCGTCCGAAAGTCACTCGAGCTCAAGGGACACCCCTAAACGAATAAACAGAAGATGAGCGCGAACTATCAAGTGTCACAGCTGTACACTTGAAGCACGCTAGTTTCTTTCGTTGCTTCGGCCGCCTTTGCAACAGGAGCGCTGTCCAAACTGAGAGTATCCATTGGCGAGCCTCACTTCGTATAGCATTAGCTTCTTGCTATTGCAGTAATTGCTTCGGCCTTGTGGCGAAACTGTGACTTTTTTATATTCTATTGCAGTTCTTCCTTGTCGGCTTCTACCAACCATTCCTATATATATACATATATATATATATATATATATATATTGAACATGACGGCGAATGCAACGGGAACGCGGGCGGCACAAACCCTTCACTAGTGCTCATATAATTGATATCGCAATAAACACGATAAAACAGCGCTCATGTGGGCTTTCATTTTCTCTTCGTCCTTGTTTGTGGTGCAGGGGCATGTTTCAAAAAAATTTGTGGTGCAGGGGCATGTTTCAGTTCAACTAACGGGATACCTAGAGAGGGGCGCAGCATGCAGAGTGCGCTGGTGTTTCTCACAGCGAAATCATTACTCTTTACTGCTTCACTCGCCACAGGTCCACTAACGCACCGTCCTTTTGTAGATATGTTTCAAGAAGTGGTATTTGAAACAGATAACTTTACCGTAGAAATGCACGTTTGTGTCCCTGGTATTACAGAAGAAACTTGAGCGCTTTGGCAAAATTTATCGGGGATTCTGACAGTGCTGATAAGCCAACCACAATGTTTTAGGCAGTAACGACGAACCTTTAACTCATGTTATGCATAGCGTGGACCGGAGGTGAGTAGTGACATTTACCCAAATTTTATGGCGCATACCCGGCTATGATAGACCGTGATGACGACATGACACGTCCACAAGTCGAGACCATGACGACGTCATGATACGCCGACAATCCGGCACCCTAAGGTGCTTCGCCTCTAATAAAAACGATATTGCATTGCCTGTGGTCCATGTATAGCCTACATATCTACGAGGAACAGCATTCTTTCCATATACATCGCTTTGAAATGTGCTAATTGGTTGTCGGTGAGATTCTCAAAGGCTTCGTAAACATTTCAGCAATTTTTGTGCAGGCTGTTTATTTATATATTTTTGCCGTCGCATTCGTTTCCTAATGGGTGCTCTCTAAGAAACTGTGAAATTTGTTTCAGGAGGCGATTTGGAAAGAAGAAAGTGAAGTTCATGCCTTCAGGCCTGAACTTTCTGTGAAGAACGCTAAGCTTTAGAAAATTTTGTAACATATGTGAAACACTAAATGAAAATTGTGATGGCCATGGTGAGGGGAATTTATCGTTCTCTCAAAAGTAACAAATTTCGTTGACATTGGCCCATCGTTTGCTTCATGGGTATGTTACGTCTGCAATTTTAGAGGGAATTAAGAATTTCGGAGCTGGCACAAGCTAAATCTTCCTTTTCATAAAACTTTCGCTTTTTCATTAGAGCCCTACACTACTGGCAAGTCGCATTTGAATTGATCCTTGACCGTCTAGTTGGCAGTCAATTATATTTACAAAAACTCCTAGAGCATATTGAAAGCGAACGCTATTTAGGGGGACTCATGTTGTGCAGGCGCTAAATAAAATAATTCACAAAGTTTTTGTCGTTTCGTAAAATGTTTTGAGAATTACAGAAGAAAAGCGATATGAATTTGTATTCTACATAAAGAGTACGAATACTAAACATCGTGCTTAAGAAAATAGGAGGAGGAGAAGGAGGAGGAAAGGAATGAGAGACCAGAAGCGCACTCCAATCACTACCCTACACTGAGAGAAAGGAATCATGGGACTAAAATAGACAGGAGGAGGAAGAAGGTACTATCAGGGTGTAACATATGCACCTATTCATTGTATGCCTACCAGTGATCGCTTAGCCCGGTCGATTGTAAAAACGGACGAAATATCCCACGTCACTTTGCTGGCCTGCGACTCCCATGTTCTGCAGATCTTTTCTTCGGAATACAGTCTGTCGTCTAGGTGATAAAGAACATTGCTTTAGGTCACACCACGATGAGAGAAACAAAGTATGTGTTCTATTGTTTTCTCACTGTTGTAGGAATAACATCTGGACGAGTGTGACGTTCCTGTGAGAAATTAGTGTATTTTCGCGAAATCCACTTCTAACCACGGGTGGCACAATAAGGTTGTGGCCCGGCCGATGGGTCTAGATTATGTAGGTGAGAGTTCCAGACACTGAGACCGTTAAAAAAATTTGTGACATTGAGTTAGAAAGCGAGTGAAGACTCCTTGCAGTTCTCGACAAGGCGATTGGGACTGCCTGTGTGTCCTGGCGGGTGGGCCGCGCGGTATTATCATCAATGCCAGAATGTCACGGCAGCCATAGGAATAGGACGTCATGACCATTCTTCAAAGTTTGATGGTGGACTCCTCTTGCTACCTTGTGCTAACTTGTGCTCACAAACTGTTCGTGCTCTCTCCGTCGCCACGCTGATTTCAGAATCGAAATCGCGCGCGACGTTAGACGGCTTCAGAAAACGCACGTCCCCCAGCATACTAATGGCGAAAGAGAGAGAGAGAGAGCTCTTTATTGAAAGGCAGAGAATTTAGCCGGCGTGTGTAAATTCGCTCACTTGCTACTCTTTGTGGCGAAGGGGATTGGGGACTGAAAGACACAACGAGAAAGAGAGATAGAAAAAAAGTATAGAAAGTAAAAATAGAATAAAAAGGAGGTAAAAACACAAACTGAGTTTTTTGTTTCTTGGGCGGGGACGTGTGCTGACAGTGAGTTATTACGTTCTTTCAAGGTGCCAAACGGCGAGCTGTTAACATGCACCATTCACCGCTGGCGGTACGCCGACCTCGGTGGCATTTCAGCGTGTTCTCTGCATTACCAGCGAGATGGCGCGAAGGGCGCGAAGGGCGCGCTTTGTAGGTCGTCGCCCCGCCGGCCCCGCTCGTGCCGATGCGTGCACCCCACTACCATTTGTACTTTGCACTACACGGCGTAGTCGCCCATGCGCGCGCTTATCTATTGATGGGGGTGTGTGCTCGTCTTGTGATTTCACCGGAAAGTCTGCGTTGATGCTACAGAGCACACGAATGTTATTTCGCGCAGTGCAGCTACCGCGTTTGCGAAAGGAGAGCGCTACTCAAACACAAGGAAACAAGAACCGTTACAGTTGTCAGCTCGCGCTCGTTCTGTGTATACCTGTACGTCCTTCTTTGTGTTTGAGCAGCGCGCTTTAAGTGTGGAGCTGCGAACGGTGTTAGTTCGCACTCGTCCTGTGTGCGTTGTTTTCGTGCGTCATTTGTGCTTACGTTTCGGGCTGCTTGCCGTTCTTCATGACATTCCAATTTGCTGCTATCGCATTCATTGCTTCGCTCTTGCGGTGAAACTGTGACTTTTTTTACATCGTCGGTAGAACGCATTCCAATGCTTGAGTACAGTTGACATTGGGCAAGCATAAGCGCGTGACCAACTGCTTGACCCTGTTTGGGCTTCACGTTCTGCACATTGGTGCTGCGGCCATTCCGAGAACTCCCCTGTCCTAGTACAGTCTAATATGAGCAAATGAAGCCTCAGAAATAGAAGCTGCCAACGTCCTCATCAGGGAAAGCATCCCTGAGCACGAAGAGAGTCCGTTCTTTGTTCGACGTGTCCTTCACACTCGCAATTTCCGACAAGCCACTCATACCACAGGCCATCACACACACTGCACAATGCACCAGATTTATGGTCCAGCAACTGCCACCTAAATTTAGAATGAGCATACTTGAAGTTGGCCGACTGATCAGCACGATACTTACGTCTTTTCGCAGCGTTTTCTGCTTCTCGACGCCCTTCGTCGCTTCGGCAGGCTTTCGCTTGCGCTGGGCTTCTTGGGCGAGAAATGCTGGGTTTTGCCTACCGCACTGTTGAGAACCACGAACTTTCGTCGAGCATCTTTGTACCCGCAATCTTCTTCCGGTGTCTTCCGTGGTTGCCAATAGCAGTCGAAGAATGAACTGAATAAATTGCTAGCCCTCGAGCGGCGCGTGCGAACGCGCCTTTTGTCTTCACTTGTGAACTTGTCGTTGTGGACTGAAGAAGCGTCGACAACAGTAACGCGAACGCAGGTAGCGAAACCTGGACCGTGCAAAAGTGGACAACGGTTCGAAGGACCTTGTGTCTCAGGAAAAAAGTTACCGTCTGCAGTCGTCCACGCCTTGGAATCGAGCGGAAAGGCGGCTACAGCAGAAACGCGAATACAGCTTCCCTGGTAATCTGTCACCCTAGGAATGTGGCGACCACGCGATTTTTGTTTTGCTCTCCATTTAGCCCCAGTTGTGCTTGCGCACAAGCCATCGGCTACTGATCGACTTCATTGGCACAGTGACGCAATAAATATGTGGGACAATGATTGCCCAATGACTTGCTGGCGCACGAGAAACCAATTTACTTTATCGTGCTTACGCACTGCGACACCGACACTACGCCAACATATCCATACAAAACAGGCGACTGCTCCGGCTGTTTATGGATGGTCGGAACAACTGGATGGATGTGTGCCATGTACGCGGCAATGCGTAGCCGGAAATTAAAGTTCGTCGTTCCGCCTGAGGGCGTCGTGTGAGGGTGTCGTATGGCGATTGCAATTCTTCGGGACACACAGGTGAATCCGAAGAACCCGAATGCTTTTCCAGTGTGGATAACTGGCGCTAGAGTTGGGATCATGCGGCGGCCATTCTATCGCCCTGAGCTTTTTGTTGATGGCTAGCCACATGTGTGCACAGCCTAACGCGAACGGAGTGAAAAACTTTTCAAGATTCAGCCGATGACATACTATTTTAGCAAATTAATATGGCGTAAGGTGACGAGCACAATGAATCAAAAGACAACACAAAATTTGTTTCCTCCTCATTAAAGCTTTGAATAATCATACTGCATGAAGCATGTCTACAGGCGGATCAGCAATGTTTGAACTTTCGCGCTTTGTAGGCGCGTAAGGCTACCATCTGACGATGACCTGTTTCGTAAATAGACTACCATACACTTTGCCTAAAGTTGTCTGGATGACAACCCGCTTTTCTTCGTCACTCTTGTGAAACTGTAAACAAGAGTGTGCAGTCGGTAGCTGGCAAAATAAGAATACGCACCTTCTGCTGTCTTCAAAGAACATCCTCTATTTTATATTACGCCTTACGCTTAAGTTTAAAAGAAAAGAGGAAGCTTTTTGCACACTTCTAGGGATTCCTAACACATTTTCATAAGATAATTTAAATCATCACGATACATGAAATAAATACGCAATTTAAGGAACGAGCTGCGGCGCTTAACTTGATAATGAGAAAAAGTTAATGATGTGACGGCTACAACATCGATCATGAAAATACCGAGACTCCATACGTACGACTGACCTTCCTGGAATATCAGAGTTCCCTCCAAACGCGCACTGCTCTTTCTAAATGTTTCATTGTTTTTTGTTTATGAGAGGAACGTGATCGCCCCGATAATCCTGGAACGTAACAATTGCAGCGCAATATTAGCAAGTGGTCGCTGCAGTGTAGTAGTGTCTTGTTCCCCTGCGCACCTGTTGTATATAAAGAACAAACTGCAGGTTTATCTCAATCGAAGGACAATTACACTTGTAATGCCACTTATTCTTTGCCATTTTTTTGCAGAGTGCATCCTGTCGGTGAGCCCCGAAACAGTGAAGAATATATTTCAACGTTGCCTTGACTATTATGAGGACCACTGCGACATGCAGAATGCTGCTTACGATGAGCAAACCTGCGGTCCTCTGATCGCCAAGCTACAGTGTTGCCCTTACACTTTAGCGTTCCCTGTAGCGTTTCCGTTAGACATCAGCGAGTGCCAAGCTCACTGGTACTTTGAGTACCAGTGAGCTTGGCACTCGCTGATGGCTAACGGAGTTTCAAGCACCGGCACCGGGCTAACGGAGTTTCAAGCAACGGAGTGCCAAGCTCACTGGTACTTTGACTACCAGTGAGCTTGGCACTCGCTGATGGCTAACGGAGTTTCAAGCACCGGTGCGGCTCTGTGGTAGAATATTCGACTGCCACGGAGGTTCAAATGCCGCTCGCACCTGAATATTTTGTTCTAGTTACGCGCGAAGGCTGTTACGTACACCGGTGGTGGCGCCGGCGGCGGACAGCTGCACCACTAAGATCTGCTGTTGTAATCTCACAACAGATTTCGCTGAAAAAGAGTCAATTGAGGCCAGCAGAATGCACATTGCACTTTGTGGATGACACGAGAAGCTGTAAACGATGTGCCTCAAGATTTCGTAGAACAGCACGAGGACAAGTGCGACACGAACGTGACGGCTTACGAAGACGAGACCTGCTGTCCTCTGATGACCAGAACTAATAGATTCTTTTCAAGACCTTAGACACTTAAAACAAATAATGGGGCTTGTTTGTGAACGTTCCTGATTGCATTGCGCTTATTTCGCGCAGACGTGAAAGAAGAAAATGAACACGTCCGTGCACTTCTTGTTTCTTTTTTTTTTACGTTACTGTAAAACTAAGCGTCATGTTATCATAAGCCATAGACACGCCCTGCCAAGTGCGTGACACTCCGTGATTTTGCGTGCTGTGACAAGTCGATAACTTAAGTTTTTTCAGGGATTTATAGACGAATGCATCATATGCCTTTGCCCGACGTTTTCATTAAATTGTGACGGGTGATGTCTCGAAGTGATTCCCACCTGTAGAATTTTACAATATAAATGTATTTCCACATAATGAAACAAAAAAGTCAAAGGTGAACTAAAGCACAGTGACACGAGAAAATGAGATGATAAACAGCCTGGCAGAGTTCTATCAAAGCAGACGGGAGACCACTTGAGGAACTTGCCCGTTGTGTCGTGTTTCCTATCAAACAACACATGCTCAGGACCTGGTGGTGTATTATATCTGCCAGAAGTAATGAGATCTGTCATGCGATACGCAAGTGCACAAAGCACACTCAAGTGCGATCGCCCTCTACTACGCTGTTTACTACACTCTAAGAAAAAAAAGAGTATGCGTGATTCTTTTCGGAGAGTTCTGACTTGCCACGTATAGGACTCTCTTTAAATAGTCACGTTGACTCTCTTGGTGGGTCAGGGTCGGCTCGCTCTAGGAGTGTCCCATGACCCTCTAGGAAGAGTGGAAAGACTCTCATGCGAAGGATCACGTTACCACTTATAGGGAGTCAGACGACTCTCGCCGGTAACACTCCTACGGGGGTCAAGGGACCCACACCGAAGCATCAAGCGACTCCACAAGAATTTTAAGCTACTCATTTGATCCTTGCTCTACTTTTACGCGACTACTGTTGGAAATAGTGGAGTATTCATTTTAAGCAAGTCCAATAATACTTGCCGTTCTGCCCAGCGACTGTAAAAAAAGAATAATTCAGTTTTAGCAGTATTTTAATAAAACTCGTCAAAACAACACATATTTTCCAGCAAAGTTATATAGAAAGCGCGAAAAGATGGTCTGTGATTTCCAATTAAGAAGTTTGGGTATTCCTCATTTACATGCTTCTATGAGTATAGCCAACTAAAATGTGTGACTGTGATGTGCACAGTGTCATATGGTGCTAAATGAACAGCAGAAATCGCCATCATGTTTCCGATATTATTCCTTGTGATTAAGAATAAATCAAAAAGTGGTGACGGCTTGAGGCATCAGACTTGTGGCTTGCTAGGTTGTCGCTCCTGTCCAGCGTGAGCGCATGAAAAACGGTATCTGAAAAGCAGAACGTGATATTATGATGAGAAAATTAAATTGCAGTAAAGGTTTGCAAAACCTACACAGTAAGTGGTTCACACAGACATAATAAAGGCTAACAACAAAACAACAAAGCACATCCTCTGGCAGCCAGGGGCATGCCGTGAGCGGTTATTGACCGCATGTTTTACAAACGTAACCCATCCTTAAATACTCCGATAAACAGATGCGAGTACTAGGGCCCGAATCACACCCAGCGCGTGCGTACGACGTCTATACGTCGAGATCAGACATGTCATATGCTAGAATTAGCGCACATAACTCCTACAATCACGTACACTCACTCGATTCTGTTATAGCGCCCAACGTCATCGCAGTGTATGCAAACCACGAAAACAGCAAACAGAAACGAGGGAAAAGAGTGCGCGCCGGCGGCCGCAACAACGCGCGCCGTCGAAATTCTAGAGCTTTTTCACTTTACAGGCGAGGCGTGTCCAACTTGAATGACTACCGCGTACGTTCTGGAAGCCACCGTACTATATCTGCACCTCAAACTACCGTCTTTAAGCCAACAAAAACCATTACATATAGTGCGTCTGAGCGTTCTGTACACAGGCGTTTCTTTTCTTTCCACGTTCCCACGCGTGGAAGCACGCTGCACACTCAAGGTCGATGGAAATGTTATTATGAAGTAGACTAAAGTGCATCTCAAAACGACATCTTGCACCTTCAGTAGTGCAGACACGACGTGCGATCAGCAAGAAATGACCCTCGATTATTGTTTCCATCACTCACTTTATGGGAGCTTGTACAGCAACGCGCATAACGGTGGCGACTCGTTAACTGACAGCTTTAATTGGGCATCCGCAACAGCCCCGCGGATACAGGCTACTGTTGGAAATGGCTGGCAGGTTCCGCAGAGCTGCTGCAGACGCCAAGCTAAAGCTGTATAATTAGTACCTACGAAAGCAGTACACTCACCGTTAACTGGCGCCCGTTGTCGGTGTCCGCAGCTCCATGAATATTTCGCCCTCCAAGCGTCACTTCGTGCACGGCTCGAGCCGGCGTCAACACCACCGAAGACGCGCAACCTACGCATCCACACAGCGCATTCCAATAGACCAGGAGACTGAGACGACTGAGAGAGGAAAGCGGCGCGCCACCCCGGCACCAACCCCGACTACGTTGGCGAGCAAGGCGCCACAACGGCGCCAAAGGGCGAGCGTGCGATATGTATGGCGTATACGGCGGCTCTTCCGTATACCGAAGCCAATCGAAACGCGCTTCAGGAGGGTTCAGTGATTCCTTCCCAAATGCGAACTCTTTTTCTCTGCCTGTACCTTCCAAAAGGGGTCAGATGGACACCCGAAGAGAGTCACGGTTCCATGACCCTCTTTTGAGTCTCTTTTTTCTTAGAGTGTATGAAGACGCATGCACACTACCAGCATTATATGCGCGATCACGTGTTCAGAAAACAATTGTCAAGTTGATCGTCGCATCATTGATCTCGCTACTTATCGGTGATATTAGGCGCTACCATATCGTGAGGTAAACACTCGCGCGATATTGAAAAACTGCAAGGGAGTACATAGGCGGAGAGGCACTAAACGAATTAATCTGAATAAAGTAAACCGGGGCAAGTTATTCAACGAGATACCATGCCAGAAAAAAAATATCGAAAGTGCCTAGGGCTGTTGGAAAATGGAGAAAGCATTTCTGTAAAATTATTTATGTTAGTTGTAACTTGTGTCAAATAATTTGTTGCATGGTTTGGTGCAGTAGCATAGCCAGAAATTTGTTTTTTCGGTATGGGGGTTTTGTTGTACCTTATGTATGCTCGTGCGTGTGTTTGTATGTTTGCGTGTCTGTACGTGTACACATGCCAGATTGAAAAATTTCGGGGCGGGAGAGTTTGCACCCCCCCCCCCCCCCGCCAGCTACGCCAGAAATTTCTTCATAAATAGTGTCTCAAAATGAGAAGCAGCGTATGCTCGCGTGTCATAGCGCTGTAGCTCAAAGCAGCGTGCTTGGCCCTTTACTTCCTAAAACGCTTACTAATAATCTGCCGGCATGTGCCTCGTATATACAGAAAAAAAATGGGGGACGCTTAAGCTTCGCCTTTAAGAGTTGAACGCGATAGCGATATCCTGCCCCTAGTGCGCACTTCGAACACTACGAGTGTTTAACAGAATGCGCGCACTAAGGTGTGTTAAAACAGGGGCAAATATGCACGAGAAACATTTCGAAGTTGCGATGCAGCCACTACGTGGTCTTAAAGGGCCCCTCACCAGGCCACATAGCACATTTTAGTTAGACGCTGGAAGTTGTTGTGTGCCGAATGAAGAGCAGTATGCCGCAAGAATTTTTCAAATCGGTCCATTACGAGCTGAGAAAAACAATAATTTGTAGCGGCGCGAAACCACGATGCGAGGAGGCGAGTTTCATACCCTTGCCACTCGCCCCGTGTAGCCTTAGCAAGCCAAATCCCTTCCCTGCCCTCTTCACTTCACACATACGCATGAACACGTCATGCGCATGTATGGTCACGTGCGCATGACGTGCCCGAGCCAGCCCGAGCACGCGAGCGGCGTTGCACGGCCGCTACCTTTTTTTTATGTAGCGGCCATGGGCGTTTTGTCGGCGTTCTTGGTGGTGTACTGCCTGTTTCTGCGGGGCGGTCATGAAAGTTGAGACATTTGTACGGGCACGGGAGTGGCGGCATCATGAGCCAGTGCCGCATTAACGTTTACTTGGACGCGGTAGAATAAATGAGCATAATGAGTGCTCGAACGCGCCAGAACATTACTTTCGTTTCCAGGGCTGGCGTCTGCTCGATGCGCTAACCGCGGGGACACGAACGCATGGGAAAGGGAGGCACACTAGCCCCGCACGGCCCCGCATCTCGCTGCAATTCACGAAAAAAAGATGAAAAAGACGCACGCATTCCTGTACTGCCATCCTTCATTTCCTCATTAAGTTTTATTAATCTATTCAAGCAAGCAAATTACACAAACTACACATGTCGTGTCAAATAATTATCGCAGTGTCACGTGCTGTCGTGTTAATTATCGCAGTGTCACGTGCTGCTGTTGGCGACGTCAGAGCACAGCCGTCTACGTAGAGGAACGACGCCACAGCACCATTATCTACGTAGGGCCATTTTCTCATGTACGTCTTCTCCTCATTCTCTAAAGCGCGCGCCCGCGAGAGGAAGGGCAAGCAGCGTTCACCTTGAAATTTGACCCATTTCCGCGGCGCGTAGCGTTGAAAATTTTGGCAGACGTGATCGGGAACGCCCAGTGTATGCGTTGCGCTCGTTAACTCAAAATTGTCAAACCTGGTGAGGGGCCCTTTAAGGGAATGCGCGCAGTAATGTGTGTGCCTTCTCTAATGGGTGGCTGTCTTTAAACCACCATGTCGTTATGATATTGACATGGTGTGACGCCCGATGGCAATGTACGCTTCTACCACGCAATATTACTGCGATATTACATCTCGTACTGTGACACCTGTACATAGGACGCGTATTTTTGGGAAGCATGAAAGTTAATTTCAGTGCAGCTCCAAGCAGAGGCGTGGCTGTGTGGTAGAACACCTGCTTGCCACGCAGACGGCCTGAGTTCGATTCTCACTCTAACCCAACATTTTTATTATTTATTTTATTTGCAGCGTTTTCGATTTTTCGCTCACAGCCAACGGTGCCGACACCGCCGCTGACACCGACGCCGACGGGGAAATTTCTGCGATACGAGCTCGTTAACGCTATCGCGTTAATAATGCTTTTCCCTTACAAATGGTTATTTCATAGCGCAATTTAGAATGACACTGACCACATTGCTCCGTAATCCAGCTTGCACGCTATGATGATGACCATCTTGTTTAGTGCCTCATTATCAAAATTTCACATTATTGATGTTATTTCATTTTCTAATTAGTCATCCCCGACATGCACGTCATACTATCTCAGCGATGTGGTCGAACACACCATGACCTAGAGAATCTCTGTATTCAGTTCAAGCCCGATTTACCGTAGTACCAAAATAATAATTAATTTGGACTGAAGCTAATTCATCACACGGCAGGAATACTCAAGTGTATGTGTGTGACCCTACGGCGTACCAAAAGTCACATGACCTCAATGTAACACGAAGCTATCAATTACGCCACCCTATGACGTCATCATGACGTCAATGATCGCCAGTATTTGTGACGTCATATCAACGCCATTATAGCGTCATGATAGCGGAACAAAATTGCGTTACGTGATGACGTCATCGCAGTACATCGTCGCTTGGTAAAAGGTGGGCTGACCACGGAGGCTGTGCAAAACTATGAGAGGGGCAGAAAGCTTTTAACGCCTCCGATCCTGGAGTAAGTGCAAAACAACGTTACGCTCAGAAAGCTTTCGGAGGCAGGGGTGGGGTAGGGGGTGGATAAATGAATCGACTGAGAAAAAATAAAGGACCCTGCTCCTTATTTACATATTGCCCACGTTTTACGTCATCCGGTAATAATTGTGCAACCATTGTTAATCACATGTGAGGTAATTGTTACCATTGCTAATCATGTGCGAATCATCTGAGTGTAGACTTGTTTGTCGTGTCAACATTATCATCTATTGCACATTTATATCGTGATATTTTACTCTGAGCTCAATAAAGAGCTCTCTCTCTTTCTACTCTGTATGTGTAGTATTTCTATCCTGTAGTAATTTTTTCTTTGAGTTGCAGTCTCATTCGTACAGTACTCACGGAGTGAAACGCGAAAATTTAGGGCAAATTACTGCAAGTACTTTCGTTTCCAGCATTCATAGTTCGTGTCCCATCGCGTAATTTCCACTCGAAGACTTACATCAGAGCCAACACTGCATTTAACAGCCAGGTTTGCAGCGTATCCTCAAGGAACTTGTTCTCAGGCAAGTTTGTAGTTCATTTCGGTAATGTGCTATGCGAACGCGAAACTAGCATATTCAAACAAGCACACATCCACACATACGCGCAATCAAAACATCTTTAGATGCAAAGCTGCTCGTATGAATTTTGTTCTCGAATAAATTATCCGTTCGCGTTACGGTCCGGATTACGGAGTGTTGCCAGATGCTACCGAGCTAACAAGCGAATAAGCGTCACAAAATAAGCCAAAAAAAAGCGCCCCGGCTTTTGCGAAGAAGCCCAATTGAAGCGGAAATTGAACAAATTTTCTGATTCTTGAAAATATTTTTAATTATAATACAAAAACGTCACCTAAATACGAAGGGGAGTTAAAAAAATCTTTTCCACTATTTTGTACAGGGAACATATGCGCAATTAGGAACGAAAGCGCATATATTACCTTTTAACATTGTCTCCATGGTACTTTTCGTTTGAATGTACGCTTGCCAGTGCATTATTAAAGGGATACTTAGGGATACTCCAGGACAACAGGCAGCAAATACACCAAGTAAGACGTCGTGTGTATGCGGCGGAAACCTGTCTCCGATCAAAGCTCCGTCCCAATGATTTCCATGACATTATCAGGGCGCGCAAGCAAGCTGAGGATTTAGAAAGGAGCAAATGCGTCGAGGTCCATCGCCACAAACTTGCTCGATTATTACATCATCGTCAGCCGGAACGTGACGGTTCCAGAGCGGTACATAACCTTTCTTCGAGGCAACTGTCAGACAACCACATCAGTCTGCAGTCGAAAGGCCCGAGCTTCGCGATAGCCCCACGAAGAGTGCCGAAACGGGACATTATCGCGGAGGTCGAGGAAAGGTTGCGGCACATTCAGGACACAATGGGAGTGAACTTGGCTCGTAGCCGAATCGTCAGTGTCCTGGCAGGTGCCAAAAGCCCTTGTACGAACCTTACCACTGAGGAACGCGATGCGCTCAAGGATCTCAAGTCAGACAATTCTATCGTCGTCCTTTCGGCTGATAAAGGAAAAGGCACGGTTTTGCTAGACCGAAGGGACTATGAGGAGAAAATGTGCAACATCTTGAGCGATTCCTCGCATTTTGTGAAGCTGACCCGTGACCCGACAGCAAAATCGGAACGACAACTGGTGGAACAGCTACGGGCACTGCGCAACAAGGGAAGCATTGATCAAGCGTTGTACCGCCGACTGTTTTCTTCGGATGGGGCCACGCCAACGATTTATGGGCTGCCCAAGGTTCACAAGGAGGGCTGTCCTCTTCGCCCTATCGTGTCCTTCGTTGGGTCACCAACTTATAACTTGTCAAAGTTTCTGGTTGCTTTGCTGAGACCGTTAACCGAGAACAATGGCCGGTCAGTCAAAAACTCTCGCGAATTTGCGACTGTGGTGCGTACACAGCAGCTTGATGATGATGATGATGTGATGGTGTCGTTTGATGTTGTTTCTTTATTCACAAATGTTCCTGTTGGCCTGGCAATTGAGGTTGCGGAGGCCCGTTTGAAAGAGGACAGGAATTTGCAAAGTCGTACGTCGATGTCGGTGGAGGAGATCGCAATTTTGTTGCGGTTTTGCCTGAAACAAACGTACTTCAGTTTCAACAACACAGTTTACCACCAAATTGAAGGTTGCCCTATGGGAAGTCCAGTCTCCGTCACCATGGCCAACTTAATGATGGAACATGTCGAAACACGGGCGCTGGAGGTTCTACCTTTTCAGTTGAAAGTATACGGTAGGTACGTTGATGACACTTTCGTCATCCTGAAGAGGGCAAATCTGGTTGCTTTCCATGAGGCACTGAACGGCGTACATCCTGCCATTAAGTTTACCTATGAAGTAGAGAAGGATAACGCCCTGCCATTTTTGGATGTACTTGTCCGCAGGGCTTGTAATGGCGGGGTGGAAACAAACAGTGTAGGGGAAACAATGCGATACCGGAGGCTTTTTGTCCTTCCACTCACATCACCCGGCCGAGCAAAAACGGTCCGTCGTGAGGACGTTCTTGTCCCGTTGCGATGCTGTTTGTTCTGATCAGCACTTGCGGCGACATGAGATGGAAAATGTGGTCGGTGCGTTGGAGAAAAGGCATTATCCGAGGACGTTTATCAACGACACCATAAGACGCATGCGAGGGGGAACAAGAAGTGCGGCACGAGAAAACACAACATCCATTGTTTCAATTCCTTACGTTCAGGGCGTGTCAGACTCTGTTCGGAGAGCACTTCGGCCGCTGGGCATTAAAACCGTTTTCAGACCTCATTGTACCTTAGGAAACGTGTTCACTAAGCCTAAAGACCGCACCCCTGCGGACGATCAAAGCGGGGTCGTCTACAAGGTACCGTGCGGGGACTGCGACGCCACATACATCGGCGAAACAGGCAGGAAGCGGTCAACGAGGTTCAAAGAGCACAAAGGGGACGTCGCCAAAGCCACCCATGCCACGCATTCCAAGAGCGAACTCGTCGAACACTGCTGGACGACGGGGCATGCCTTCGACTTCAGTAATGCGACGACGCTGGCTCGGGAACAAAGGTGGGGCAAGAGAAAGCTTCTCGAGTCGTGGTTCATCCGCCGTGACAGGTCGGCGTGCAACAGCAACCGTGGCCCCCTACCGGATGTGTACAGAGACATACGAGACTAGAAAGAGACTGGGTTACCTTCGCTCATTCGGCGCCAGTTCATACTGAAGATGCCACCCGCACAGGTGGCGAAACGTCTGTGTAGTTTTTGTTATATTTTGTTTTGTTAAGTCGGAGTATCTATTTTAATAATAATAAAAGGATACTGAAGGAAAATTGGACAAACTGATGAAAATATCGACTCTACTCGGCAGGCGCGAATTTTCCAATAAACAGAGTTTATTTTGCGTATTTTTGAACAGTTGGGGGCTCTGTTTTTGGTGGAATTGTCAGCGCACGGCGTCTGTACACGAGCGCGAGCCATGACGTCACATTCTCTGAGGCGCATGTAGGGTCCACGTGTTCCTGTCCACCGCTTATCTTTCTCCACCTCTCCTTTCATCCCACTTTCCACCTTCCACAAAGCCCGGATACTTTACCCCAGCCGGAAAACTTTTTTCCTGCCGTGCTGTTCGTACAGTGATTCTGGGAACCGTAGTGAAAGCTGACTGGGTTGAGAGACGCGGGCGACGGCTGGTATCGCTGGCATGCCCGTTTCAGGTGTATGTAATGTCACCAAACGTATCCTATTGAAAGTTTTACGTTGGTCATGGATACAATACTTTTGCTATAGACAGGTGCCCTCTATCGAAGCCACACGACATCCTCGAAAACCGAAGAGGAGAACGACAACAATACAGTCATACCCATCGGGACCTAACCGGAGAACAGGCGTGAGATTGGCGTCGAGTACAAGCCAACACATACGCTCATTTACAAAGAAAACACGACATCAATTCCACAATATACGCGCGCAGCTGTCCGTGGTGCGGAGAACGGCCAACGCTCGTCCACATGGGCCTGACTGGCTGCCCAGGCGGCGCTGCGAAAACGGTGCTAAAAAGCGCCCCCTACGATAAGTTCTTTGGTTTCGAGTAGTCAGACTGGCGGCCGCATGCAGCACTAAGCTCAGATGCGCAATGGAGCCGCCGCTGTCGGTTGTGCTGCGCTTTGAATCTCGGCCAATTTCTGGCGTGGCTGAGTTCTTCAGGCCAAACAATCTGCGTAAACGCAAGCTCGCAACGTAAAGTATGTTTGCGACGTGCAGGAGATTGAAGGAACCATTTCGGCGCGCTGCAACTCGCAAGTGCAGCGAATCTCATACGACGTTGAACTCGAGTTAGGTTTCACGAGGCATGCTCGCGCGATTAACGACAGTGCATGAACGAACAGATTGTTGTTAAGAAAGCCGAAATGATTTGCATTACACGACGAAACGGAATCAAGAAAGGTCCAGTGACGAACGCTAGCCGTCGGTGGCCCGAATGAGCGCATTCGCGCCGTGTGCCGTTTTCTGCCGCATTCAGTCGCAAACACACTTTTTCCCCATGCACGGTCGTAATTTTCAACATTTGCTTCTAGGGAATTCGTCAAATTCTGTCAGCGTGGGGTGGCGGTCGAGAAGCGCCGGCGCGCAATGTTTACAGCCGGCCGCTGGAAGCAGCCGGCTGTAAGCTGCCGGAAAATCGTAGGCACATACGCAGGGTGACTCATGGCATCGTTTTTCTCGTTTCCCACGAAATGCCAGCTGCATATCCTCGTGATCGCCGTCGGCAGCCACGGTGTGCCGTCTGGACTGCACACAGGGAATATATACATATATAAACGCGTGCACGCGCGTACGAAAAGTAATCAGCACGTTGCGTTGCAAACCACGTTTTGCTCGCGTACTCACTTCACGCGTCGGACGGCACGTATCCAGCGGTTCCGTCGCTCCACTTCGTACGGCTTTCAGGGGAACCAGTAAAACCGCACATTAGGATCCTTACCCCCACTTTCGGAGCAATTAACCACGCAACAATAACGGCGGCGACCGCGCTTCGGGACCGCGCGCTGCTCAGAGCCGTCGCCCGGACCACCTGCTTCGGCACGGTTTGTCGAAGCAGGGATCGCTCGTCAAACATGTCAGACTCTGCAGGCATAGCGGACAAGTTCCTGCGTACGTTTTAAGCACTTTTTGAGCCTGAAAACTAGGCGCAAAATTAAGTAAAACGCTCAAAGCAAATGAGAACTGCGTAACTCGCCGGTCGGCGTCCATTTTTGACTACCCAAGCAACTTCGGCGCACGCCACCAGGCTCCGCCACAGTACTCAAAACTCCAGCGCGTCAGCCCTATTGCGGGGAATGCGAATCGCGGCCCCAAAACATCAGTTCTTTCCTTTTGGGGACAATGTCTCGACCAAGGGAGTGGGAGACCTGGCTTACTACTAAGGATCGGGAGATCTGCTCGACCAAGCTCAGTGAGCCGCAAGGGCCAGTGGAGCTCTGGAATGAGGACCCACTTGCCAAGAAACCTTTTAGTCAAGAAAATATTTTTCTCATCATGACATTTACTCTGCAGAAGATTGTGCTCTATCTTTTCCTCAGCCTGTTCACTTGAGCATTTAAAACTGCTACTTTTTCTTATTCTATGCAGGAAGTTCGTGTAGGCCGTGCGTAGCCGAAGCCATTGGATGACTTTTTCTAGAGATCGGTTAACCTTTATCGGATTTTTTAAATTGTGCGCTGGGATCAACGCTACTTAATTGGGACTTCTGCGCTACATTTGCGAACGAAGTCTCCTTCGACAGTATGCAGCACAGCTTATTCAATACGCATCACGCATCACTCCCCGCTGGAGGTAATTATTAGGGGTGTGCGAATAGTGGCCAAAAATATCGAATATCGAATCAAATATCGAATAGTATATTTACACGAAATGGGTACCGCCAGTTACGACAAGACAAAGGAAAAAATGTCGCGCCACATTCACAAAGTGAATGTTAAAAGTAGCTTGCTCAGAGATGATCGGCTAACCCGTGAATTTCCCGCACAAATTCCTCTATTGTCACAGCCGTTTCAACGTTTTGAGAAGTCGGCCCCAGTGCATTTCCGCGGCATAAAGCGTCCAGGACGCATCGGGCTTACCCATCTGGCGAATCATAGCGAAGAGTTCTTTTGGACGGTCTTGCCAGTATTGAACCCTGTTGGGAATGGCCCGCATGAACGCCAGGTTTCTGTTGAGTACGTCGTCGAGGAACTCGCGTCCACCCGTCTCGAACTGCTGCCGCGTGAATGTACTGGTTGGGGCGTTGGTTTTGAACGTCATGGTCTTCTGGGAAACGTTGTGCCTCCTTACTTTCATCGCCATGCAGAGCACGTGCTCCGGTCCCACTCCACGGCGATCGGTCCGGCGGATCTCGCTGCTCGCCTTGGTGGTTGGTGTCGGTCGGGACCCGGTGATTTGACGAGGTACGGCTAAGTAGATTTGTGAGAAGGACATTTCTTCGGCGTACTTGTCAAAGAGCAGCGAGATTGGTATTTGACCTTAGCCGGGTACCAGATGGAGACTGTGAGTGCCTGTCATTAACCCGCGCAGTTGTTGTTCTTCGGTGCCGAGAGCACGCGCCGAGTGTGCAGCGGTTGTTCTTCTTCGGCGCCTAGAGCAGGCGCCGAGTGTGCAGCGGTGTGTGCCTCTAGCGGCAGCAATGAGAACTAGCGGATACGGCGCGATGTACAATGCGCGAGCATAAGGAGCAAACTCCTGAATTCAGGGACGCTACGACGTGCTGACAGCTTCATTACGCACTTGCTCGGGAGTGGCTATTGTTTCAGCTTTTATGGGCGCGCAGGCATGTTGATAGAAGAGCCGCCAGTCCAGTCAACTGCGGCACTCCTCACCTCCTAACAGAGGGGGTACGGTAACTAGTTTTCTTTCCCCATGGTCGAGCATCAAGGCTCCTCTGACAACGGTAATGTTGTGCTTCATTGCCGTGGGTGCTCCGGGCCCAAAAGTCTTCGCGTGCCCGTTCACAGCAACGTTTTAACTGCGCGCCGGAACGGTGGGAGTTTCTGAAGTAGTGGTGCGGTGCGGCAGTGGCGACTGCCCAGCGTGAACAAATTTTTACAAGCAAAGCCAATCACCGAGGTTATCGCTGGCCAAAGTCAGGTCGTTTTACGGCGCTTGCGGCATACGCGACCGAACTACGCAAGACGTCCGTGCCTTCATTTCGGGAGCGAAGTTGTGAAGGACTTGACAGTTTTCTCATGTGTTTTTCTACGCGCGGAAAATATTATTCTCCTGATTCGCTTCATGTGTGATGCGATCAGCTATACTGTTTCCTGTGATTCAACAGTGACTTGGAACCCACTGAAAAATTGGGATATGGTTTAAATCACTCGCTATGGCACATGTCATCTGTATTTCGTATATCAGCGTGCTACCTTTATCCCTTACGCTGACACAGTAATGAGGCGTGCGAGTCACTGAGCACTACCTAGCGAAGAGGACTTGACTGTCGATATATGGAACGTAAATCACCAAGTATTGCATAAAGTTCTGCCGTTGTAGATGCTTTAAACTGGCAGAGTTTAAAAGTTGCATGTATTTTATTGGAAATATGGGCTCATCACTCTTACGAACTAATCCCATGACTGAAGTTAACATTTCTGGAATGGCGAGCCGCCATGGGGATGAGATGCACATGGAGGCCAGCACTCCGGCGTAGGCAGTAAGTTTAACAGTGAAGCTCGAGGTAAAACGGTTGTCCGTCCGCCAAAAAAGAGCATCCGCACTGTTGCCTAGCAACTACCAAGTCGCAGCTGCGCACCACCTGGGTTTAGCCTCTCCTAGCCGCGCATGCGCCGAGGAGCAGCTGCCGCCGAGCCACGCCCACCGACGGAGACAGTGCGAGCAGCCGCCGCGCCGAGCTCCGCCACAGCTGGTGTGACGTCAGTATAGCCGCGCATGACCTCTCGCTGCAGCTGGTGGGACGTAGCATAGGCGCGCATAGCCGCGTGGACTTTGCATAACCGCGTATGGTCGCTGCATAAGCGTATCCTAGCTAGCACTGCCGATGCATAGCTGCGCTAGTATGCCCACGTCACAGCAGGTTTGACGTCAGCACTGTCGCTTAGCCACTACGTATACGTCATAGCTCCTATAAGTTGCCGGGCCCTTGGGCCCTTCTCTGCAGCACGCACGCTGGAAACCTTTTGAGCAGGCGCCAGAATAACACACGCTGCATTGGCCATGTGCGTGCAACCTTGGATAAAAGCCACACGGGGGCGGCGAAGACAGACGCTGCTAATAAGAAGGCCGCAGAGACGAGGCCTTTACCCTGGGGGCCAGGCGATGGCGATGCGGAAGTGGTTGCGCGATGCGTCGAGCTCCTTGAGTGCTGCAGAGTGGGCGAAAGGCCAGGGAGTGTCCGCTAAAGAGTCGTTGGTTCGCCTTCCATCTCCAGTTGAGTGTCAGTTTGTTTGCACACCGGCCTTTATGTTTCACGTTGCATGATCCCTGGTTGACCGCAAGTCTGCGCTGATTGTACCGGGCCTTTGGTCCTTTCCTTCTATGCGTTTGTGCCTTGTTGTGTCGGCGTTGAAGGGTTGTGAGATTGGCTTGCGTTGTGATTTCAACCGGTTGTTATTCCTAGCCTTTCTGGCTCTTTGTCGTACGGACTGTGGCTCACGGACCCCCCTTAGCGAAGGCCGAGGCCTTCAAAGTGCGAATGCGCTCGGCCGTGTTTAAGCAATCTGTAGCCATGGCTCGACCGAAGATGGTGCGCACGGCCGAAGAAGAAGCCGCTTACCGCGAGTGTCGGCGTGCTGCGGATCGAGAGCGTAACCATCAAGCGCGTTTGGATCTCATTTACGTGGCCCATGAAACGGCTACGAAGCGGCATCGAAGAGTGGACCGGGACTATGCTTGGCGAGAGCGCGAGGCGGACGCGGCAAGAAAGCGGACTCGACCAGCTCGTCGTTTCTTATATTGTACAAGGCTAGCGTAAAATTCATATTTTTAATCGCAGTATATCTTCGTGGATCTGTGCGGGAGCTCTATCCTTAATTGCTCGGCATAGGTGGGGGTTAGCGAGTTGAGATGCCAAAAAAATATAATATTGACAAGTTTGTGTGAACCTCAGGGCATGGAAAGTGTGTTGACGGGACACAGCAATTACCAGATCGCTGGCAGATGCTCATGGTGCTCCAAGGCATATATGAAAGATTCATTCATTCATTCATTCATTCATTCGCAGTTTATCCAAGACAATTTTACAAATTCCTTGGGGATACAGAGCAATAGGGCCGAGAAATGCCTGAGCAGACTATGCCATTCAGACAGCCGCCGCATCACTGCCATCGCTTTTATATTATCAACACAACATAGCGTAAGCAACAATGCAAAATGGCTCATGAAAACAATACACAAAAAAGAACTATTCCGTACATTTGAGAAGAAAGGAGGAACGAAAAAAATCAATAAAGGAAGTGTGTTATTTTCGATAAAAAACATCGTATAACAATGTCAAATAATTCTGTAAAACTTAGCACAAAGATTTATAGCTCAGAGAAAAGTAACTCATTTACTTGTTTTTAAAATATTTGAAAGTTCTGTTTTGCAGTAAGCTTAATATAATAGGTTTATTGTTTATTATGTCCTCTATAAATGATGTTAATTCTTGCAGGCCATAGTTTGCAGGTGATCTGGACCTAATTTACATGTAGTTAGTCGGTGCTGGACGTAGTTTGTATGATGCCAGCTTCACCTGATATTGTTCTTTAAAGAACAATTTGATTAAGATGCACATCAAGGAACCTCAGATGGTCAAAGTTATTGCGACTCACCACAGCCTTGGTGAAATAGTTAAGCACCCTAGGCTGCTGTGGGAGCTAGAGGATTACTGTCGCCAGGGACCTACTGGCTTAATAGCTAAAAGCGCACTTCCGGCCTGGTGCTGGGTAGAACGAAGCACATAGTCGCTTGGGAGGGCATCAACCCTGTGGGAAATTGGCGGCATGGGGCCACCAGACTTCAAAATAAGGCCGTCCTCTTGTTTTCTCTTTTTTTATATGGCGTGACCAATTTAGCTCGCAGTTGAGCGGATGGCCAAATAAATTGGATGGTGTTTTTTTCTCACGGTACAACACGTGTAGAAAAAAATCACACATCGCGAAAATGTGCAAGGAAAAGTGACGACTTTGACGTGCGCGTAGCATGTGACAAAAATGAACTTTAGCTAGAAATGGCGCTGTCACTGCGGAAGGACCTATACGTTTTGCCCTCAATGTGATCCGACTGTCGACCTCATTCTAGAGGGGCCATTTAGGCTATAAAGTGCTAGCCATCCGAGTAATACAGCAAAAGCAATAGTGCGCTTTTTCGGTGGAAGCATGTGGCCGCTGTTTTCTTGTCTCTTGGTGATCCTTTCAGCGTTCATGCTGGACGTGCCCCTCGCGTCAGGCAAAGCAAAACACCAACTGAAACACGATACCGCGGATGCATTTAAGGTACGTATGCAAGAACCTGTGCTACAGTAAAGCGCAAGTATGACTGGAGCTAGATTAGAAATTTGCGCCTTAACGTATAAAAGCACTGCTCTTCTCTCTCTAGCTCTTATTCCCCTTAACCCCTTCCTCAGTGCAAGGTAGCCTACCGGGCTCAGCACTGGTTAACCTCCCTGCCTTTCTTTTATGCCTATTCTCTTTCTCACACACAATGTCGCAAGCTAATTTGGTTTTAACGAGGTAGCATTGAACATCCCGGTTGCGGAAATCCCAGCGTCGCCGTCGGCGACGTTGTCCGTTTGCGAACAATTGCGATGGTTGCAGTGAACAAAAATGGAGGAGGAGGAGGAGAAAGACTTTATGCCAAGAGGAAATGGTGCCGTGGTGGAGGGAGCGGAGGAGTCCACCCGGCGTTGACGCTAAGGCAAAATTGCCCGAAATACGTGTAACGGAGCCCAATAGGCGCAAGCGATGAACGGATAGACCGTTCAGGAGCAGGCGCAGAGGGATGCGTGCCATATGCAAATCAGTAATCTGCAAATGGATGAACCGCGCGGGAGATGCAGGCCCTGCGCAGACATACGTTCCGTGTACAAACCGTTGTCCTGGGAACTAACCGTCCTCGCTCGGGCGGCTCGGGTCAGTCTTACCAGTTGTGTTCGTGCTGGCGTGTTAGTGATTGTGTCGCGCTCGGAGAGTTCGCCGATCTAGGAACTACGCCTCGGTGCCTTTGGTATGCACGTTTGCCTGGATAGACGTGGCGCGCTACTTTTACGTTTCGCCACACCCGTGAAATCTGGAGCTGGTCTCGACACGTCGCGACGCCGCGCTGTATATCTCCGGAGTAGCCATGGCACTGCATCGCCACCGGCTGGGAATGGCGGCCGAGAAGACAGTAGGCCTATCGGATCCATGATTTCAGTCTGACTCGGGGCAGAAATCGGCTCTGGATTCTTCAACAAGTAAGTGATCGATCTTTATTCTGCCGTACCTATCGCGTGCGCCAAACCGATCGCGATTGGCGGTAACGGACTCGATCGTGTTGTATATCGCGCGCACGAAATTTACGACGAAGGCCGGCTTGGGCGTCATCTAGCCTGTGCTCTGTGACCGCCTGGATATTGGCCGCCAGTGTCGTCGGCTGCCCGGACGGTCGCTCACCGGTGATTCGCCGTGGTGATGAGCTGCGAGCTCGCGATATTAGACAGGAGCCTCGCCGCTGTCTTGCGACTCGTACAAAACACTGTGCGGTTCCCGGCAACGAGCTCGATTGTACGCCGCGCGCTTGAAATGCACCGGCACGGGTTGGCGGGTGCTTTAGCTAACCGACTTTAGCTGCGCATCGGAGCTCCGCGGAAAATGGTCAATGTTACCATCGGCTTCCTCGACGCTCGCTCGCAAGCAGTTCGCCGCCGTTTGTGGCGGCGAAGCCGCTTTTGCTCGTTATACTGCCGCTCGCTCGAGGAATTTTGTGCAAATTGGACGCCGTTGCCGTCGACTTCCACTTCGGTCGCTCGCAAGCAGCCCGGCGCCGTTCGTGGCGGCGGCCCCGCGTTAGCTCGCTGTACTGCTGCTCGAGATTCGCTGGCGGCTGCGGCGACTGACGGGCTTGCTCGAGCTGTACGACGCCGCTTGCAGAAAACTCGCCGGCTCGTTGACGGCACGGAGGTTGGCGGCACCTCGGCGTGGTGGCTGCGGCTGCCGCACTTGAACTGCTGCGCTATTTGGCTTGAAATGCGTCTTTGATGATGTATGATATCACGGTGAAATTATATACACGCCATATTTTAGACGTTTGCTTTTATTTCACCTTGCTCGTATTTGCCATGTGCGTGCGTCTTCATCCTCTCTGTGACGTGTCGCTGACTATTTGCAATATTTTGGTGCTTTGCAGGGGTGAAATTATATTTGCATGCCATATTTTAGACGTGCGTTGTTGTTCACCTTGCACGCATTTGCAATGTGCGTGCGTCTTAACCCTCGCTGTCACGTGTGACTAACTATTTGCAATATTTTTGTGCTTTGCAGGACGCAGCCATTGTCCACAAGGAGCAGAATGCTGCGTGCGCTGGCGCGTACAATGCATGTCATCTATCGCATCCATTGGAGCAGCTTCACAAAAAGTACTGTACGAGCTATGAAAACGAAGCTGGATGTGTAGTGGATATTTTGCAGTGAATTCAATGAAAGAAAGCAGAAACTACTTACGTACAGAGAAAAAGAAAACGTTTCATGGTCTCACTTTTGTCTTTCGTTGTTGAATTGACTGCGAAAGCAGTGACACACGCATGACTAAATATTTTTTCGGGTGTTCGTTCCCGCGGCATTGTTGCTCACCGCGGAAAGAAACACTTGAAAGAAGTATGAAGCCTTTTGGAAAGTAACTGTAGAAAATCGTCATTGCAACGCCTTCATCATTGCAATCACCTTCGCAACGGCGCTATGGACGCTCGCGAAGCTGAACGTACGGCAAGCGAATCTCGAAGCTGCGAGGCTGCGATAGCGCGCGTTCGCTCTGCTTCCGTCATTCTCTCTCTGTGCAACGGTGTGCGAAACGCTATGAACAAAGTCAACATCGGCGCATCCACCGCGGAGCAGAGGAAGGCTCGGGAAGCCGAACGTAAACGTCAGCGTCAGCAAGCGGTAATTCAAACGCCTCGACAACCACCGTCTCATAAGTCACATGAGAGAAACGGAAGCTCGATGCGCACCCTCTGTGATGCTTTCGCATCCCACCATGGTTGCCCTTAGGGGAAGATGATGTGTAATGTTTATTTAGGTTTTTTTTTGTTGCACTGCTCATGTTTCAGCCCTAATTACGATCTGAGCATGACCACAGTTTTTAAAAATCATTTAAAAGCCCGATTTCTCCACGTAAAGGGTGTCCCAGTGTGCAGCGCGCCAGCGTCCAGCATGCCTTGTGCAGCGTGCCAGCGTCCCAGTACCCAGCGTCACACTGACCCAATAATCATGTATGGCACTGGCACAGCGCCACTGGGTTTTCCAATATGGTAGGCCGGGATATACTGGCTTAAAGAGCCAGTAAACAACCCCGTGGTCCAAAATGTGCTATGAAGCTGTAATTGTGTACTTGTGTAATTGTGTACTTGTGCGGTGTAAACATGGTGCCGCAAGAATTTTGCGAATAAATGCAGTAAGGAGGAAGTAACCGGGTATAGAACAACCCGCTTTTTTTTTCAGCTGGTTTTGGTTTCTCGCTCGGCCTTGCTACTCTTATAGGCAGCCGAAAAGGGTAGGCGTAGCCCGCTGCCATGACTAAGCCCACTTTGGGGACGTAACACGACGTTAGCGGTAAGCGTCATGGGCGCGCAGCCAACGGCCGTGCAAGGCTTCCTCCACGTATCGCTCGTGTCAAAGCGGCGCTAGGGTTACCCTAGTGGTGCGGTGAAGAAGTGTGGTAAATGTGAAGCCAAAATCGCATCGCCGCAGGGCCGGGGCGCCCTTTCGTAGTGCAGAGTATAGTGTACTAGAATAATTTCCTAGTGACGCGTCTGAGAAGGAGCGCGCGTGCCCGTTTGTGTAGACGCCACCAGGCGCCGCCACTGCGCCTTTTTCTAGTAGACCGGCCGCTTTCTCCCCCGCTGCGTTTAACGCTCTCCTTCTCCGCGCTTATAGGCGTTCCTCAAGCACCGGACTCTTTGATTGCTGCGCAAAAAGACTGCATTTACTATAGTACAGTGTAAAGAAATTTTGTGAAAACCACAGCAACATACTAGTATCGACAACGTCGTCTGCTAGCGTGAATGCCGCAGACCGGCGCATTCATTGCAGTTCGGGACATCGCCTGCAGCAGTATCTATTCGCAATTTTTTATCATCCATTTGCACAAACCCATCATATGAGTAACTCTGCATGTTTTGCTTCTATTGCACAATATCTAGCACAACATTTAAATCGCATGCTCATCGCAAACTACACAAAAGTGCTCAGCAACGTCTACGCTGCGCTGCTATGCCAGAAGGCGTACGATGAAATAACGGCCTCGACGGACGCATATTGATGGTGGTAAACTTTCCGTGATTTATTCTCGGTTACAGAAACGCAGCTAAACAAGATTATTCCGGCGTTTTCTTACCTCATTTTACGGCGTGCAATGAGACGTACTACATGGAAGCATCCCACATGTAAGCGTCCGGAGAAAAAAAAGTCATCCACCATTTTTTTTTCACAAGAACTACGACGTTGAACGTAGCGTCGCAGAGGACGCGCACGAGGCAAGCAGCTGCAAAGCGCGTCTGAACCGGCCCAAACCGGCGCGAACTGGCTCCGCGACTAGATGGATGGATAGATGGATGCTATGAGCGTCCCCTTTATAACGGGGCGGTGACAAGTGTGCCACCAGGCTCGAAAAAAAAAAACTTTACTCCTTTTTTTTAGCGTTGGCCTAGTGTCTTTACTTCAATTAAAACTATTTTACTCCAGAAGAAAAAAAAACCTTAAGTTTTCAGCTCCGTTCTGTGCCCTTTACGGCAGAATGTCCTTACTTTTTTCCCATTATTTATTTTTGTCCTTTCTCTCTAGTTTTCTGCCACCAATACTTTAACCGTCTCTTACTTATTTCAATCGCGGGTGTGTTCAGCTTTCCATTGTCTCTAAAACCCAAGGCGTCATGTAGGCTCGTGCCCAAACGTACACCTGGGTGGATGTCTCCACATTCAATCAGAACATGCTCCGCCGTTTCCTGATCTTCCCCGCAGCACGTGCATTGTTCTTCTTCTTTACTGAATCTCGCTTTATAACTACCCGTTCTAAGGCAACCCGATCTCGCTTCAAACAGTAAAGCGCTTCCCATTGAATTGTCGTAAAATGCCTCCCTCCTTATTTCATTTTTGCCCTTTCGGTAGTTACTCAAAGCCGGTTTTTTCTCCATAGCTGCCATCCAGTAAATCCTCTCCGCCTCTCTGACTTTTCGCTTAACGCTCTTTGTTGACATACTGCTTACACTACTAGCCGTATATTTACTAGTGAACCTCCTAGTTCTTTTTCTCCACTGTGTGTCCACGCTCTTCCTATACAAGTAACGGAACACCTTCTCTGCCCATCTACTCTCCTTCATATTCCTTAGCCTTTCTTCGAACCTTATTTTGCTCTGAGCCTTTCTCGCCTCAAAACCTGCCGATCCCATATCGCCCTTTGGAGCCTCATTTGTCGTCTTCCCATGAGCACCCAACGCGAGGCGTCCCACAGTCCTTTGATTTATATCCATTCCCGATTGCACCTTTGCCCTCATGCACACCACTGAGTTCCCAAAAGTAAGCCCCGGAACCATTACACCTTTCCACAGACCTCGAAGCACCTTGTACCTATTGTATCCCCACAATGCTCTGTGCTTCATTATTGCAGCATTCCTCTTTCCTTTTGCTGCTGAGGCTTTTTCCTGTACCTCCATGTACCTGTCACCCTCATTTATCCATACTCCGAGGTACTTGTATTCGCTCACCCTCGGCATTTCTTGGTCCTGTATTGACACCGCCTGATCACAAGGGTCATTGAATACCATCAATCCACATTTTGTTACACTAAATCCTAGTCCTAGAGCTTCCCGTTCCCTTCGGCATATATCCGCCAGCTGCTGTATATCCTCTCGACTGTCAGCAAATAAGACAATATCGTCAGCATAAAATAATCCTGGAAGCTTCTGCTCAATCATCACGCCGCCCTGTTTGTGTGACAGATTAAAACCAAAGTTGCTACTTTCTAGCGCTTTTTCCATATTCACCATGTACAGCATGAATAACAGCGGGGACAAAGGACACCCCTGTCTCAGCCCCTTGCTAATCTCAACGTTCTCTTTGCTACTCATTCCTTCCCATTCTATGCAAACTGTATTTGCTCGGTATATATCCCTCAAAAGCTGTATACAGTCGTCGCCTATGCCCATTCCTTTCAATATATCCCACAAAATTTTCTGATTAACGTTGTCGTACGCCCCAGTGATGTCTAGAAAAGCCATGTACAAGGGCCTATTTTCTATTTTAGATATTTCTATACACTGAGTGAGAACAAATAGGTTATCGTCTAATCGCCTGTCGACTCGAAATCCATTCTGGAGTTGTCCCAAAATATCGTTGTGTTCTGCCCACTTTTCTATTTTCATTTTTACTGCTTGCGTCGCCAACCTGTATAGTACCGATGTAATGGTACGAGCGAATGTTATCCTTTTCTCCCTTGCCTTTATAGATTAAGTTCATTCTACCTTTTCGCCAGCTATCCGGTATTTGCCTGTCCTTTAAGCATTTTTCTACAGCTTTCAGCAGTGCTTCTTTAGTGCTATTTCCTAGTTCGTTAATGAGGCTAACGGGAATCCCATCTAAACCCGCGGCAGTGCGCTTTGGAATTTTTCCTTCAGCCTTTTTCCAATTGTAATTCTCCAGCACTAGCTCTTCCTCGGTTGCTCTCTCCGCCACACTTTTACTCACCGGGGAAATCACCTGGACGCTCTTTTTAAACGAATCGGCTGTTACATTTCGAATGTAACCTAGCGCTTCGTACCCTTCGAATTGATTTCCTCCTTCATCGAGAATATGTTGTTGCGTTGTGACAGACTTCCTACCTAGCGCCTTTATGTGGCTCCAAAATATCCTAGGTGCGGCCTCCTTTTTTTCGTGAATCTCTGTCACCCAGCGTTCACTTTCGCCTTTAATTTTTGCCTCGACCAATTTCTGTACAATGGATTTTTTCTCTAGATATATTTCCCATATTTCGTTGACTTCGTCCTGCGGTCGCTTGTCCTTTTTTGCCCTTCTATGATTCCGTGATGCTTCACGCCGCTTCTCGATCGCTTCCCGGATTTCCTTGTTCCACCAACTTTTTGGCTTCCTCTTTCCTTTCCAGCGAAAGCGAAGCAACGCCACCAGTGGCGTCTACTGGCGTTTGCTTCAACCAGCCTATTGTCCCTGCCTCCTGGAGGCGTCACTAGGAAATTAATCTAGTACACTATAGTGCAGAGCACCAATCGACGAAGCCAGTGATACGCCACTGCGCGTAAGACGAGGATTGGACAGGCGCTGGAGAGGGACGCCGAATTGTTTTTTTGAAATTGAGCGTCTGCGCGGCCCGCAGCGCTGTGATATCCGCAGAATGTGACCGCCGCGGTCTTCTGCACGAATTAGCGAGCCTGTCTGGGAAGTGTGAATAAATGTCGTAGCCTGTTTACTGCTTCTTTAAGCTCAACTTCGCTTAATAGGGCAACTTAATTGGCATCGATTGCGATCGATCAGTATTGATTGATATTGATTATTATTCATTGGCTTGACTAAGCTTCATTAGCCTGAGATATCATTAACTTCTCTTTACTAGGCTTATGTAAGTTCATATTCGCTTAAGTAGGCATAGGCAAGCTGGAACGACTTTCCGTTCACTGCGCACAGCCTAACGAAATCCTTAACAGTTTGTAATAGTAGCTTCACGCATTGATTATGCTATGGAGCCACAACGAGACAAGTATTTAAATCGTGCATGAATTTATTCAACAGTATGTTCGCGACCAGCGATCAAAAAGTCAGCAGCTATTCTCGCATATCTTGGTACTGCCTGTCGGATGCCAGCGGTCGCGTTTCACTTGCGCCTCACATTTTATGACTCGCTCGCTGTTACGAGGGCAGCGAAACATGCGTTTGCCTTTCGCATGTTTACCAGTAGATAGTGACACACAGCAGCTGGTAATAGCGGGTCAAAGAACTTATCTAATAACTTAAAAACCAACGCATTTGTAGAACCGTCCCCGTGCTAGCCCCTGCACTCCGCCTGGCACATTAGAACCAATATGTCTTCCCGCGAAAAAACGTGGCATGGAGTGGGACAAAATGTGTCTCCGCCGCGGAAGCGACCACGCCCATTGAGGCATTCTTAGGGTGCCTTGATGCTTCTGATGCAGAACTATCGATGGTACTATCAATACTATCGATAGCTGAGTCACTGTCGAACTATCGATGGTGAAAAATACTATCGATAGCGCTATCGATAGTAAAAAATTTGATGGCACTATCGATAGTATAAAATCAACAGCGCGGACTCACTGCAGAATAAACTTGGTTCCCCGCGCACGTGGTACATAGTGGAGCCGGAGGAGCAGGCTGAAGGGCAAGAAAGTTAACATGGTTGTGTTCTTCACCAGAGTGGTTTGCTGACACATGATCATAAAGTCAAACTGTTCAACTGTAGCGGAAATGAAGCCTTTACATGTGGCGGGACTGCGCGGCTTCAAATTGATATTGCATTTTATGATTTCAAAATAAAGAAGTTAATTGTAAAACGGAACTGGTTGCTTTTGGTTACGAATTTATTGATGGATATATTCCGCCATTTACACTGCGGAAATAGTTAATTTCACCGCCGAAAATTGCTCATAAGTTAAGTGAAGCTGGTAGTGAGCTATCGCAAATATTTTGGCAATATGGCCGGCCAGCAACCGCATCATTATTCACACCACTATCGATAGTATTGTCACGTGGTTATGACGGTCAAGATTGCTGCAGCAAGAATGGAAAATACGGAGCTCATTATTTGGGCGAACTTGTGCCCCGAAAACTCCAAATAGAAGCGATACATGCTGTGGGAGCAGTCGTCAGCCGTTGAGTTCTCCCATCATCGGTGGAACGCGTCGTCTTTTATACATCAGTCATCAAACCTTCGAGCGTTATCGCTGGTGCTCGCGTAAGCTCTCGAACAAACTTGACTATTCGCGGCCGGTGCATAATCTTAACAGAATGATCTCAAACAATTCTGAAGCTTTTCAAACATTACGGCGCGGTCTGCGTCAAACGTTGCTAACAGTTTTTGTGGGTGAAACCCTAATACGTCAAAACAAAAGCAGTAAACACGCGTGGCAGATAGCGCTCTAGTAATATTAACGATGGTACTAGCGATTGCACTATCGACAGTTTGTCGATAGTAGCACTATCGATAGTTTGTTCACACTATCGATAGTTTCAAAGAAACTATCGATACTATCGATAGTCAATTTACCGATAGTTCTGCGTCACTACTTGATGCCCGCACGCTCCTCTAGGCAATCTAGATTCTCCTGTCCTTCAGCGACGCTGGCGCTCACGGGAAAGATCGCGCTGGCGTTCCAAATGTGCAGCCTGCTCCACGTCCATGGCGGGAAACGTTTATTCGTGATAGGGTCTCTCGATGCCAGCGCCTGCGCTTCCAGGGTGGAGGCACATTTTCACGCACTCCGCGCCGCCGTTTCTTTGCGGGGAACCGTATTCGTTCTAATGTGTCACGCGGTGTGCAGTGACACATTAGAACGTGTCACTCACTCCGCGTGTTTGCTCGGGGACGGTGCTGCAAACACATCGGAGTTTAAGTTATGAGATCAGTTTTTTAACCGTTATGACACGCTGCTGTGTGTCAGTGTGTACCATTTCACATGCGAAAGCCCAACGGATGTTTCGCTTCCCTCGTAACAGTGACAGAGCGAAAAAAAAGGGAGGCGCTGCCTGATTTTAATTAAGCTAGAATGCCTTATGTAGTCAGCGGAAGTCGAACGTGCGGCGTGGTTTTGAACTGATTCTAAATATTGAGTTGAGTTGACCATATGGAAGATGCGTATTAGAATTTAGGACGCACAAATGTTTGGTAGTCGAGCTTCCGCGTGGAAGCAGGGGCATCGCGAATATTGAGCTTCTCGTAATCTAGCATACGAGACGCGTCTGCTGTTATCTTGTTAATGCGAGTATGAACCAAAAAGATGAACTCTGAGAAGAATGCCAGGCACCTGTAAGATGAAGTTGGTCGTGGAGGGTTACAATATTCAAACGCAGAGACTGGTCGAATTTGATTGAGTGAATGCGATTACTCAAAAGTTTCACTTTCCTGTGAAAGCGATCAGCGGGTTGTAACAGCATCCGAGTACGTTTTTAGATGCAAGTGATGAACTTTGCTGCCGAAGAATTTCCGATCGTGTTGAAACGTCAATCGCAGAGGACGTGATATGAATTTTCGTAGCAATACGCACGCCTACACCTGTTCTTTTTCCTGCCCGCATTTTCTGTAAATGTGGAAGTCAGATGGCACAATGTCACTGTCGGTGATACTGGAGAGAGACCGCGTTACAGAAAGCAGCCAAATATCACACTTGAATTTTTCAAGACACGGCCATTATTCAATAGGTTTTGCAAATGTGATATGTGTGTTCGTGTAAAACAAAGTGAAGTTCTCGCAATGAGCGAGATTGATACGTGAGGGGAAATTCTTTGCGAGTGTGCGTGTGGCTCCTTTAAGTGTGAATTATATCGCAACTTGTGTTACTTGGTCAGTTAGCGTCGCGCACGTAACATTATCAATACGTAACATATAGACTCAAAGCGTGAAGGACACATTTTGAGCTTTTCGGAATTCTAAGTTTTTTTCTGGCAACCCGTGTTTGAGGAGAGAAGCCCTCAGGGATGGTAAAACTGTTGGCTTGTGGGATTTAACGGCTCAAAGCGACTTTGGCCATGGGAGACGCCGTAGCGGAGAGTTGAGGATAATTTCGACCACCCGGCTTATTCGCAGTAGCAAAAGTTGTAGAGATTTGCCAGTGATTGTTGCACTTGAACGGTTACTGTAGGCACTCAGGCTACCAAGCGAAATATTTTTAAGACCTATTCCAAATGCCACAACAGCTACATAATGATAGCTCCGGCCTAAACTTTTGAAAAAGAGGTAGTGAAAAGTTACTAATTGCAGCATTTACTACAGGCATGCCACCTTTACTACTTTCCTCTAACGTTTTGCCATTATATAAATGCATGAGACGGGGTAAACGCTGTGGTTACTACTTAGCGTGTCATGGCTAATGAAGATTACTGCTTCGTGTGTGACGGGTTAGAAAGCGTTACTACCTCCAAGCGTGGCGGCGTGTTATGCTGTAATAGTGAAAGTGTTATAGAAAACCTAAACGAAGTATAATTTTCTTCATTATGTTCGAATAATGATTTTGGGCTACATCATGACACACCTATAAACAAGAGGTAAGGTATAAGAATCCGGGTTAGAGATATCGATTTTGTGGCTACTTGTCATGTTAATATTACGGAGTTCTAAGCAATTAAAATATAATAAATGATTTAGCTGTTTCGATCTTTATGAAATACACAACTCTCTCTGTGCTGCCGTGAACCCTTTAACAGGGTCAGCGGGCTCGTCAAGCTGTAGAAAGACAGCTTTTATGCGCCGGTCCTCTGTAGGCTTTTTCAATGGACAAAATGAAGTTGATTGAATGATTCACTGGTGGATTGAATGGTTGATTGATTTATTATATTTGGTGTACCAAGGCAATGGAGTACCGTTTCGCTCTTTTATTTTAGCATATGATTTTGCCACAACATAAATGTGGTATTAAAATGCCAATGGTATGATCAACGAAATAGGCGTAAACCTATATTGTTGGCTAATTGTAACTGACTACCATACCCACAAGGCAGTCGCAGTTGTCACGGTTGTCACGGTGGCGCTCCTCCTTTCCAGCTCGTTGTGCTTTTGTCGGTGAAGGCACCCCAGCACCGCAAAAGCTGTTTCAAAAATTACTGTGAGGTTGCGAAGCCTCATTGTTGTCTGTCAGCCTACACATCGTTAACGCGGAACCTCTCGCTCGGGGGGCGCGCTGTCACTGGAAAATGTGAGCGGGCTAAGCACAACGAGCGGGAAAGGAGGAGCATTACCGTAATACCTCACCGTATTTGCCCACCGCATTTTCGTGACTTGCTAAAATACTCTAGTGGTAAGCGTCAGACGAATAATGTTACCACCTGGGCAGTTACTACGTAGGCGATCAGAACTGTGACAAACATTTACGTCATGAAAGTTTGTAAATGCATTTTTAAGAGTGCACACAATTATTGCATGTTCTAATTTTGAAGGCGCGATTAGCTTTCTAAGTTTGCACGATAAAAATTGATTTGCAAATGCGAGCCGCATTGCCTGACAGTTTCTTGGGCAAAGGAGTTTAAGTGCGTAGTGGCAGGTGATGTATTGAAGAGAATACCTTTTTAGGCCTCTTAAACCCACATTCTATAATGGACGCAGAGCGGCAAATGTTCAAATTCTGTCGAAAAATGAAGGCCAATCTCGAAGACGCTGCAGTCACTTCTATTCGTCTACAATACTTACTCGAGTACCAGAAGCCGTGGTTAGGGCAGGCTAGCTTTGGCTAGTCTTCTCAAAATGGTGGTTAATAGTCTTTGTTCTATAATACTAACATTGTCTCTGGTCAAACGCAGTTTAATGACTCAGTTGTCTGCAAATATGTTTATGGTGTTTTAAAAGTTACAAAAGCATCACTAAAACTTATTTTGAGTCACGCCAACGTGCTCTCGAAAGAACCCCTAATTTTTCCTTCCCTCTTTCTTGCAGACCTTTCTGGCTTTCCCTCATGCCGTAGCCGTGTTTGACGCCGATGATGATGGAGATTTGGACTGTTTATTCGTTGTAAGGCAATACGTTGATGAAGTTAGCAAGCATGCCAGCTATATATGGCTACTGCCGTCAGTGAATGGACGCCCAGCGTGAGTTCTTGTACATTGCAAGTAACCTGAAAGTATTATGAAGTTAAGTTTGTGCGTACTTCTGCTCTGTTCTGTTCTGTGTTGTTACAATGAGATTGCTGTTGAGATATTAATGTTTATAGTGTCAGGGCTACTCCATTTTTTCACGTTCTGCCACAAAAAAAGAACAAGAATGATTACCCTAAAAACATAGATTTCATTTCATTTTGTGCACTTGTGGGACGAGAAGTACAGTAAGTTTGCGGGAAAGGTTCTAAGGAATATTAAGGCGAAAGCCTTTAATGTCTCATACTCACGGTGACCGCCCATCCATGCCCTGGCATTGTGCCAGCAGTGGCTTCACCCCTTCACATCCTCTCAGCAATCACATGATGGCACAGCGGCCCATAGCAACGCGGCGGCAGTGTCCAGCGGCGGCGTCTGTCCGTCAACGCGCAACAGTTGCACAACGCTGTGGTTGTGTGAGAGTGCGGATTCCCCCGTTACCATGGCATAGTCAGTCGAATGGCTACAGGCTTTCGCCGAACACACACTGGAATTTACAAAGTGTCTTTCAATTTTTCTTTGGCCACCTGACGAGGGTAAACAATTCAATTGGCTCTTTTCCTAAGGGGAATGCGGGTCTAAAAAACGATTTTCGAGAAAAGTATGCATTTTCAAATTTGAGCTGTTTCAGCCCACTGGCTAAATAAAGAAGATGCCACCAAGTTTGGTAGTTATTTGTGCAGCAGAAAAGAATATGATTATTTTCACGAGACCATGGTGCGTATTTGCTGTCGAAAGCGTCTCGAAACGCTACGCTCAAGACGCCGCTGCACAGCGGGCAGGAAGTTGAACGTGAAGTGACGACCCACGTTGAAAAGTTTCTTTTTCTAACCTTTTTGTCGCGGAAGGCCTTCTGTCGAGAGTACACTAGAGGACAAATGCATTAAAAAGCGCATTTTTAGCTGCGGCGACAGCGGAGTCGCTGGCAAACCGGAACCAAAGCTCGAATTGGCGGAAACACATCGCGTGCCCATTCGCTACTCGTTTCGCGCTAATACTGAGTTACTTCTGCTGTGTTTGTGTGCTACTTGGCCTATCTGTCCTGCTAGTTTATTGCGATCAGCGGGTTGTCCGCGTAGCCGCCAACAGTTGTTGAGAGCAAATTCACAGTTGAAAAGCTGCGAAAAGATGTAGACAGTGGGATGCAATTGCTACAGAACAGCGCCGTGTTGAAGAAGAAGGGCCTACCTATACAGCAGGTCACTTTAAATAATTTATTTTGACCATCGAAATATATAGCGTGTTGTGAAATCTTTGAACTCAATTTTCTCAATTGGTACAATTTGAGAGAACAAGGCTGTCAGGAAAACTATCATTTCCAAACTGCTTCGCCAATAGCTGCTTACATGGTTGTTTCTAGACCGAAACTTTGTCACGAACAAGATAAGCTACTTTTCGGATCCCTAAATGCTTCTAACGCAAGAACATTTTCAGATGTCTGACATGCAGTGACAAAGAAAAAGAAATGATTTTCGCGTTTAGAGTGAGGTCAATTTTACAGAAACGTCACAAAAATACAACTGGCTTGTCCTGCACTACAAATCATGTAGATGGCATCTAATTTTAGGCACTTAGCACATTTTTATTACTTTTGGAATGAGAGTTTTGCTAATTTTGCATAAATGATTGATCAATATAACAGCCTCAGGTATGTTTTGTATTTTTTCTATGGTGCTGAAATGTGGGTTTCTAATAGCAAGAAGATAAGCCATCCCTGAAACTTTCATAAAAATTTGTGCCAGCAGGCAAAAAGTTAACTCTTCAGCCCCGCAGCCCCCTTTAATCATAATTACGCTTAATACGAAATAGAAAATAAAAGCGAGCAAAAAGTTCCCTCTGCATTAGCAAGTTCTTTGTTCGGCTCTTGTAATTTCTGTTTTCTTATTACTTAAACATTTAACTAAGCGTAAAGCTTATGTTCTCTAATATTTCCATGATTTTCGTGTAGCAGAGAAAGTGTTGTTCGCACATAAAGTTACTGCACCACGTGGCGGTATAGCGAGACCGAGAATTTGCATAGTCCTTAATTGACGCTGGCATTTACACCTTAGCTTGGAAGGAGAATGCTTGAGGAAAATAGATAATGCAGTTTTCCTTTCTAATTTGCATCCTACTCAACAGCTGGAAATACTTTTAAATGGTACGGGCACAAATGTTTAAGCAGGAAAGCTGTTTTCACATGACAAATACATAGTGGTGTTACTCCGGAAAGGCATCGACAAAGTAAAGCGGTGTTCGGAAGCAAAGCCGACCCGATGAAGGCATGATGAAATAAAAAGTGTGCTTCCGGGTGTTCTGGTAGCTGTCAAAAAATTTGTCCTGGTCCCCGGACCATGACAATTTTTTCGGCACCTAAGGAGCTTTCCTTCTGAGGAATCAGTGTGGATTTCTTTGCGGGTACGTGCAACAAACGGGCGGTTGTCATTTTGCCTTTGTTAACCTTTCCGCCAACTTGCGAGTTTCCGCAGAACTAATATGCAATAATATGTGTCCATGTGCTACGAGTCGTCGATGAATTCGCCCTCGCGCTGCCAAGTGCTAGCCCGCGGTTAGCTCAATTGGTAGAGCGACCGCCCCAAAAAGGCGTTAGTCCCGGGTTCCATCACCGGACAAGGGCGAATTTTTCGGCACCTATGAAGCTTTGTTTCTGAGAAATCCGTATGGATTTCCTTGTGGCTTGGTGCTACAAACGAGTGGTTGTCAATTTCCCTTTCTCACCCCTTCTGCCACTTTGCGGGTGTCCGAAGAACTGATATGCACTAAACTAAGCACTTGATCCGCCTAGGTATCGGTTCCTATCACTTAAATGGCTCTTTTATTATATATAGCGGTTCCAATAAGATCAAAGGAATCAACGTCTCCTCAGAAACCCTAGTTCTTCTTGCTAATTTTAAAGCTAGGCAATGTAGTTTTAAAGTCTGAATGCCATCCCGTAGCATTATACACGGACTTGTAGGCGAGTTGCCCCGCTCGTAAGCTGACACGTGGTTAAGTCGAAGCGCTACAGTTACCGACATTACCACGAGTGGGGCTCGCTATCGCTCTTAGCGTTTAATTTCTACACAAATACCCCATACAGGGAACGATGTATAGCCGCGGTGATCGCTGCATTGGCTAACCCCGCAACAAGTGCTGGAAAGTAGATTCAGCTGTAACATGTGAGAATTTATTAGAAAAGCCAGAATAGCCATAGTAGGGGCCAGTTGGTTGTGCATAGTTGACACTTGCGACGCGTTGTTCGAACACCAAGAAGGAAAAAAAAGAGAGATATATACGAAGTGAGAGAAAGAAAGACACGGGAAGCATGCGCAATGCTCGTAAGAAGAGAAGAGCCATCCATGTTACGCCATTAAATCTTTCCATGTTTTCTATGTATGGATTTCTGTGTAAAAATGACACTTCATCATCGGTAAATTATATCGATGACGCACTAACACACAATTCATTACCGGTGTTATACATCGTGACGGCCTTGATAACTTCTGTTTTTCTAGTATCTCTAGATCGTGATACAACTGTGGTGCTTTAGAGTTCTGGCTGAGAATGCCACCTGCTGCAACACGCAGTTAAGTTACCAAGGTGGCAAATGTGTTTACTGTTATAAATTTGCTCGCGTAAACACGTGTTAATGCACCTACCAGTTTGTCTACTGCACCGTTTTCCGCATGACAAGTTAACGGAATGTGCTATCTTTCTCCCAAGATACAAACATATTTACATGATTTACTGAAACCAATTGATTTTTCCCCTGCTTATAGCTGTCAACTTCGTGACAAAGAGAAATTTGTTTGTCGCGCTCGTCATGTGTACTATGTGGGAAATTATTAATTTTTTGCGCTTTCATTTCTGTTCTTTGTTACTCCTGCATTTCGAATAATTGTTCATGTACATTCTATCTCTTCAGTGCCTGTTCTCTTAATATGGTTGTGAAAAAGAGTAGTGAGCACTGGGATCTTATCGTTCTCGTCCTTAGAGCGACTTGAAGCTATATAGCATGTGAACGCATGCTTTCTAAATTTCCTTGCTCTTTGAGAAGCAAAATAATGTTTTGCAATGTATTTCTATCGTATATGCTTGTCTTTCGTCTAAGGCATGCGTCACAGCATAAGATTTTTCCTATTTTTCAGAGAGAACCACACCTACTACTTGAGAGAAGGATCGACACCAGACAAGCCTATCTTCACGGCGGATGGCGGTAACTGTGAAACGAGTGGTGTCATAAGTTATGAGGGAGTTGATATTTTATTGCGATAGCAATTATATGGACAGTCTTGGCTGGAAAATGTCCGTCCCCGTAATTCACCGTATATGTATAAGTATGTATATATATATATAGAAAAGCCACAAAGAAAAATCATTCGGAAATTCTTTCCGACGCGCGGAATCGAACGGACGACCTCTCGCTTTGCAGCCCGCCGCGTTAGGCGTTAGGCCACGACAGCACCGTGTTTCAGCCTGCTAACGGCGAGCTGTTTATATATACCATGTAATTCAGCATGCTTTCTTAAAGGCCACATAGATGGCGCGATGTGCGCGTGTGTGGCGTGCTTTAAAGATCGTCGCCCCGCTCCAGCGAACGCCGTTGCTCTTCCCTCTACAGGGCGTGGTCGCTTTCGTGCGCTTATCTGGAGGAAAGAAGGGGGGGCCGGTGGGGTGCTTCGCTTAGCTCGCTGCAGCGGCCACGTTTGCGAAAGGAGAGCGCTGTTCAAACAGAAATAAGTAATAACTGTCACAATTAGTTCGCGCTCGTCTTGTGTGTACCTGTTCGTTCGTTTCGTGCGTCCTGCTTTATGTTTGAGCAGTGCGCTTCAAGTGTCGAGCTGTGACGCATTAGTTCGCGCTCGTCCTGTGTGCGTTCTTTTCGTGCGTCCTTTGGGCTCGAGCGACGCGCTGGCAATTTCGAGCTGCTTTCCGTTCTTCGCGTTAGATTACATTTTATTGCTATCGCATTCATTGCTTCGCCGTTGCGGCGAAACTGTGACTTTTTTTATGAACTTGATAAAGCCTGGACAGTTGGCAACTAACTCGCCAGTGTCATCTTTGCCACTTGGTTGCCACGGAAGCCCCCTTATCTTTGGTTATCTGCGCTGCTATTGTGCAAGTGTGTTTCGTGATTCATTCGTAAAGCAAACTGATTTTTGTTTCCGCGATGGAAGCCGCGAGGGAAGCGAGGCCCTGAGGAGTCGGGTGCCTGTAGGTGCAGAGGAATACGGCTGAGCGGGGAAAACACAGCATTTTAGTTGCGAGTCGGCGCCGTTGTCTGTCGTCCCTTGGTCGACCTCGTTTTTTTTTTCGCGCTGTTTATTCAGTCATTCATTCAAGATAGAAGATATAGAGGAGCGCGTGGTGAAGCGGGTGAGGTGGAACAACATTTCTTCAGAAAAGTAGACGCGGTGGGTTGTCCTCCTTTGGCAGTTGCTGCGGGCAGTATTTGCGCAATGAATGCACCGGGATCGTCCTGCAATCCAGAAGCGGAGTGTAGAGTTAAAAAGACACAGCAGCAACGCAAGCAGCGGAAAGCTGAGCGTCAAGTACCAGTAAACTTGTGCATAACTGCAGCGTTCGCGAAGTGAAACGTCACTTCGTGGTCAAAACTACTCTTGCGAAAAATGGCTCCATTTCCTGAAATCATAGCGGGAACGTAGCTTAGGGCCATGCTCACCGGACACGAAAACCACTACGGCTAGTGTGTGTTCGAGGAAATAAACATCTGCTGATAATTTAATTGCGCTCGCGGTGTTGTCGTCTCTTCCTTTAGTCGTTGTCCTGTTTGCACAATTCAACACTCTTTGTGGCTCCTATTTCAACACCACAGATCCTGTCTCTCACGCCAACCTCATTATTTCCAATAGCCGCCTTCTTTCCACACTTCCCTCGTTTGGGACAACCTTGTTCTCCTCTGTCTCCGCCTATAGAGTGGTGGGAGAGTGAGCAAGGCGTACATAAGCACGCTGCAAAGGACCGCAGTTGCTGCGCGCACGAAGGCAAGTCCTGTTGTTGAAACGATGGAACCAGCCATACTTCCTGTTCAACAATATCCCATCACTTCTTCTGAAAGCATAAGGCTGACACGTATAAACTAGTTTCTCAAAGCTGGCACAAATACTTATCAACGTCTTTGGGCAGACAATGCAAAGGCTTATCGAGTAAAAAAAAAATATTGTAATATCTAAAAAACTTTCAACGAGCTAACTGTAGTGCAGTTTTCCTATATAAACAGTATATTTTTCAGTAATTGCTATGCTGTCAAGCTTTCATTTGCAATTTCCCTTTTACTGCCATGCTGCTCGGTATGCATTACAGCATTATTCCACTGCCAAATTGAGTGCGGCGATGTTGACGAAATGACAGTTTAACGTTCGTAATTTGTAACGTTTTCATGTATTCTTTAGGTGCCGGTGGTGAACAAACGGCCAACTACATTTACACTAATTATGTGAATTGTGCCGTAGTGGACATTCCGTTCAAGAACAAGCAAAGTAAGTATCCGTAATCAACTGCACGAGCCTAATAAAAATAATTGTTGGGGCTTAGCGTCCCAAAACTGCGATATGATTATGAGAGCCGCCGTAAGGGGGACTCTGGAACTATTGACCGCCTGGCGTTGTTTAACGTGCATCTAAACCTAATTACACGGGCCTCTAGGATTTCCGCCTCCATAGACAACGCGGCCACCGCGGCCGGGACTCGATCCCGCGACCTGCGGGTCAGCAGTCGAGCACCTTAACCACTAGACCACCGTGGCGGGTAACTACACGAACCTGCAGCCTTGGGTAATTGCTTAGCAGAGAACAAATAGTAACGTTGTAACGCGACACAGCATTTTATAACAATCACAAAAAGCAAAAAAAAATGGTGCCAGCAAGATCACTATTGGCGTTTAATGAACTGCTGAGTTATTTCTGGCTAATAAAAAATATTATGGAGCTGGACATTCTGAGCTATTAAAAAACAAACAAATTTAAGAATATCAAAATATATCTCGTCGTCGGTAGGTGCCGATCTTGACGCATGTGTTGTTTAACTGTATGTGCTGGAGTGGTGGCCGTGGAACTATATGGTATTACAGATATATACACATATCTAAAACGTGGTCGAGGGAACATGAACTACCCAAATGAAGTCCGTGATTCGGTAGGGGAGGCATGTACAAAAACCTCAGGCGTAGCATGCACACGTAACCGTTGCATAATACTTCCGTTAAGAGAGAGAGAGAGAGGTTTATTCATAGAAAGGGAGAGAGGTCGGCCAATACTTTCGTTAAAAAAAAAACTATCGTGTGCTACTTCAAGGCAATTAGATTCTGAAGTTCGGCCACTTGGCGGCACAGTAAGAAAAAAAAGTATGGCTGATCCCTTCGTGATAGGGTCGGTATAACACGATAGTGAAATGTGTCTTCGCAGTAGTAGTTAATTATTTATTGTGCATTGACCTATGAGAGCTTGTACAATGCCCATTGATGCTTGGAAGCTATAGCACCGTTTGACGTGGATGCAACTACGTTGACGCCTAGTGGCACATCTTCACCGCGATGAGTAACCCCATAATCGTGATTTAACTATTGTGATAGCTGAAGTTGTTAACATATAGCTCGACAAAGCGTATCGTGGACCCCGCGCTAGAATGGCATCAACAAGCATATAATTAACACTGTTACTCGCTATGCCCTTCTTCAAAGCGTCGTTGATTGAGGAGAGACGAAGTACGATGTGCGCTCCCGAGTAATAGGGTAACGTGCTCCAGTGCTCATGCATACGCTGCAACACTGCCCACATGGGAGGCAGCGATTCGTAGCTCGAGCCGTGAACGCGCGAAGGCGTTCCGCGTCCTGCTGGCGTCTTTCTCGCTCCACGAAGGCAAGACATATGCCCATCGACATCGTTGCCTTTCTGCGGCGCTTATTGCGGCAGTTTTATTAATCAAAGCAGTAGGCTGTGGAAAAACATCGTTGGTGCGTTTGGATGCTGCACTACTCCGACAACGAGCCCTCGCACGCTAACACGATGCGAATGGTAAAGAACCTAACTGTGTCTAGGGCGACTCTTCAATGCTAGCGTGGCCAGCGCTCCTCGCTGGCATCGATATGCTATAACTGCGTCGTCACCAAATCGCTGTCTATCAGCGCTTGTTAGTGTCTGGACGCAGTACTTCACTACTCCGCTCACAGACGGCGGCACCGCCTCGCCCCGCCTAGCCGCGCCAACAGCGAGCACCGTGTGCGAGAGAATATGTGAGAGATATAAGGCGCGTTTGTGAAGCTCGCACATGTGCGTCTTTCGCGTGGAAATAATTAAAAAAAAACGGCCGTGGCATGGTCGTTAGAGCGCAGGGAGCCTATCGTCGCCTACCGTGAGGTCGTGAGTTTCATTGCCGGCGCCAGATCTTTTTCTTCTAGTTTTTTTCTTTCCAATCTGCTAGTGTACCTTTTACTAACATCATATCCGTGACGTAAATACATCAGTGAAGTCTTGGTGAACCCCGGCATAAAACACTTTCGTGCTAATATAAGTCGATACGATAGGCTCAATTCTCAGTAAGAGCGACGTCTTGGATGCCGAGAGGGATGCTTAAAAGACATGCTTTTGAAAGTTGGGCGCAATGCCCACCCCCTATGAAAAAGCTAGTGTGCATGCTACCTGGACTTACAGCTGCATGCCAGTTCGTTTGTCAGTAATTGGCTTGACGAGGGTGCAGAACAAATGGTGCTTAAAGGGCCCCTCACCAGGTTTGACAATTTTGAGCTAACGAGCGCAATGCATACACTGGGCGTTCACGATCACGTCTACCAAAATTTGCAACGCTACGCGCCGCGGAAATGAGTCAAATTTCAAGGTGAACGCTGCTTGCCCTTCCTCTCGCGGGCGCGCGCTTTAGAGAATGAGGGGATGACGTACATGAGAAAATGGCCATACGTAGATGGTAGTGCTGTGACGTCGCCAACAGTAGCACGTGACGCTGCGATAATTATTTGACACGACATGTGTAGTTTGTGTAATTTTTGCTTGAATAGATTAATAAAACTTGAGAGAAATAATGAGACACACAAAGGGAATGTGTGCGTCTTTTTCATTTTTTTTCGTGAATCGCAGCGAGATGCGGAGCTAATGTGCCTTCCTTTCCCATGCGTTCGTGTCCCCGCGGTTAGCGCATCGAGCAGACGCCAGCCCTGGAAAGTAATGTTCTGGCGCGTTCGAGCACTCATTATGCTCGTTTACTCTACCGCGTCCAAGTAAACGTTAATGCGGCACTGGCTTATGATACCGCCACTCTCGTGCCCGTACAAATGTCTCAACTTTCATGTCCGTCCCGCGGAAACAGGCAGTACACCACAGAGAACGCCGACAAAACGCCCATGGCCGCTACATAAAAAAAAAGGTAGCGACCGTGCAACGCCGCTCGCGTGCTCGGGCTGGCTCGGGCATGTCATGCGCACGTGACCATGCATGCGCATGACGTGTTCATGCGTATGTGTCAAGTGAAGAGGGCAGGGAAGGGATTTGGCTTGCGAAGGCTAAACGGGGCGAGTGGCAAGGGTTTGAAACTTGCCTCCTCGCATCATGGTTTCGCGCCGCTACAAATTATTGTTTTTCTCAGCTCGTAATGAACCGATTTGAAAAATTCTTGCGGCATACTGCTCTTCATTCGGCCCACAATAATTTCCAACGTCTAACTAAAATTTGCTATGTGGCCTGGTGAGGGGCCCTTTAAAGAGTAAGACGAGCCCATCCGTTCTTAATGTACTAAACAGGCCACCAGCGCGAACAAACACACAGACACACTATTTGATTGAGGTTTAAAACCTCAGTAAAGCAGCCAAAATAAAGGTAGGCGTTAGGCTCTTCTGTAATAGCAAATGAAAAAGACGTCCGAAACTTCTCGCACAAGCATAAACGTGAGATTTGCGGACTTACGACATACGAAGTGCCACTCGAGTTCTGGTCAAGCATAGGAATATAACGCATTTTCTAGCACTTAATAGCTACGAGCAAGTCTGTGGCAATGTGACGACGCATTAGTGTTCTTTCTTGAAAGCAACGCCTTCCTTAGCCTCTTACCACATTGTTTAACGGAGTATGACGATTTAATACCGGAAATATGGAGCTATACCGACGGCCCTACAGCGTAACCGTCTTTTAATGAGTGACGTGACTTCAACAACCGTATTTGCTCTTACACTCGTCAGCAATGGCAAAGTTGACTAGCGTTTGCGTGAAGGTGACTAATGTTGTCTAATACTGGTTAAAATTGACTAAAGATGGCTGACTTACGGTCGCTGTTGGCTATCCGCTATTGTAATGCCAACACTGTCTTCATTCAATCTCAACACTTTGAGGGAGTTGTGGGCCAGTTTTTACGCATGCGTTACTAAACAGGCAACGTAAAAGCAAGCTGTGTCTTTTTTACAGACTGTGGTCTATGGGTCACGAAAGATGCCCTGCACAACATCCCGCAAGAATGCATAGACCAATTCGAGGACAACTGCGACATGACTGTCGCGGTCTTTGACGACGAAACGTGCAAAGGTGTTTTGGACGGCATCTAGCATCCTCATCGCCTACCTTTGTTGTCGCGAGCGTTAACTCATTTAAATACTAACAACAAATAAAATGTTTTATAAACGTTCAGTGACCGATACGTTAATATTGTCCGCCGCGGTGGTATAGCGGTTACGGTGCTCGGCTGCTGACCCGAAGGTCGCGGGTTCGATCCCGGCCGCGGCGGTCGCATTTCGATGGAGGCGAAATGGTAGAGGCCCGTGTACTTAGATTTAGGTGCACGTAAAGAACACCAGATGGATGAAATTTCTGGAGCCCTCCACTACGGCGTCTCTCATAATCATATCGTGGTTTTGGGACGTTAAACCCCAAATATTATTATTATTACACGTTAATATTTCCAGAGTCTTGACAATGCAACAGTCCCATAAACCGATGCGAGTAAAGTTGAGTGTCTTATCAGTGAAATATCATCAGGATTATGTCTGAAAAAAATGATAACGTTGCAACTCAGGTACGCCAGTCGACCTTGAAAAATATCCTGCGGTTGTCTTTATTGCTTGACTAGAACATGGAGTTACATACGCAACGTTGTATACGTAGCGTTAATAACATACGTAAGTTGCATACGTAACGTTATATAACGTTATCGACCGACAACGTTGTATATGTAATGTTGTCGGTCTATATGACATTTAACGTTGTATGGCCTGTTCGAGGAGGATATACCTGAATCGCCGGTTTAAATGTGGTTGATGATTCGGACGTGATACTATCTGACTAATGTACACAGGGGTCCACTGTTAAAGGGAACGTCGGAGCGCATGACGGCCGGTCGACGCCACCGCCGGCCGGCGGCTGCAACGAGTTTTGCGCAGGCGCAGTGCGCACTGTGAGTGATGCTGTTTCGTCGTGTGGACGGCTCGCTTCGCTACGATTCGCGGTGTAGCAGCAGATGGTAGCGGACGGCGAAAGAGTACCATTTACAGAGCTAACTGCGCCTGCGCAAAACTCGTTGCATCCGCTGGCCGGCGGTGGCGCCGACCGGCTGTCACGCTCTCCATGTTCCCTTTAAGAGTGGACCCCTGTGTCACACTACATCTAGAGAGCATAGTGCTCGGAACGGCCGCAGCGCCAATGTACAGGAAGTGAAGGACAAACAGGGTCAATCCGCTTGTGGCACTGCCATCGGTAGTCTGCAAGGTGTCGTCGTTGCGCGTGGCTCCGCCAAAGTGGTGCATGCGTAGAATGCCTGCTTCCCACTCAAAAGGCCCGCGCTGGAATCGCAGCTGTCAATGGTCGGTTTAGGGGCGAAGCTCCTCTTAGTCTAACCTTGTCACGTCTCCGTTGTCCGGCGTAACCACCTTTGCAAACTGCCCACCACTTCGTCTGTCCAAACATCCCACTACGACCCATCACCGATCCTTTGCAAACTGCCCACTACTTCGTCTTTGCAAACATCCCTCTACGATCCATCACCGATCCATTACTTCACCGACCATAAAGCCGTTATAATGAAGGGGGAACGGAAGCCACCGTTGCAAACTGCGCACTACTTCGCCTTTGGAAACATCCCACTACGACCCATCACCGATCCATCACTACACCGACCATAAAGCCGCTATAAGCCACGTCTAGCTACCACTTACGAATAATAAAATTTCTTGTATAAATATATACAGTGTTTGTCACGTCTTTGATGATTTACTGGGCTATCGCTTTGATTACTGCTGGGCGAAACCACTAAAGATTTCACGGTGTAACCATGATTGCTTCAGGAGCTTCGCCCAAGCTCTTCATCATTCACCCGTGGATATGCTGTGAATTTTTTATAGTTAATGTCACCTTTTAGAGCTGTACTGGTTTTCCTTTGTTTCTTAAAGCTAGCTTGTGAGGCTACGTATTGTTACAAAAACTAACGTAAAATTTTATATATTAGGGCCATTGTATGTAGGTCCAGTATTAATTATATTATTTGCTGTAGGGCGTAGTGTTTACGTGATCTGCACTTAATATTGTTACGTGGTTCGTATGGTGTCAGCTTGGCCGGATATTTTTCCTGAAAGAGCATTGGGATTTAGATACACGTCAGGTAAACGCAGGTGTTCAGAGTTAACGCACAGTCTCCCTCTATGGCGTCACTAAGTTATCTGGCAGTTGAGCGAACGGCTAATTGAACTGGACGCCACATTTTTTGCACGATACAACGTGCGTAGAAAAACAGCAAAGACAAAGAAAATGCGAACGGAATAGGGATCACTTTGACGTCCACGTGGCATGTGAGAGAAATGGGTTTTAGCTTTAAATGACGCTGTCACTGCAGGAATGGCCTATGCATTCTGCTGTCAAGGTGCTTAAACTGTTGACCTCATACCAGAGGGCTCATTGAGGCTATAAATTGGTGGCCATTCAATCGAGACAACAAGTGTTAATACGCTTTTTCAGTGGAGACATGCGGTCGCTGTTTTCTGATCTTTGGGTGATCTTTTCAGTGTTAATGCTAGCCGTGCCTCTCGCGTTAGGCAGAGCACAGCACCAACTGAAACATGACACTACGGACGCATTTAAGGTACGTATGCAAGAAAATGTTCTGCAATTAAGAGCCATTATGTCTTGGTGAGCAAGCTTGGTGATCTACGCCTGCACGCAAAAGAGCGCTCTCGCAAGTTTGATATTAACGCGGTAGTGTTTAAGAGCTCGGGTAGCGGAAATCCCAGCATCGACGTCGGCGGCGTTTTCTGTGAGCGAGCAATCGCGATGAATCCAAAGAATAAAAATGAGGGCTCGAGCCGGAATAGAACCGAGGCATTCTGGGCGCCAGTCAGGTGCTCTAACACAGAACCTCGCCGGTGCTTGAAATTGCTTCTAAAAAAGGCGTATGCAGCGTCATGTCACGCAGCTGTCTCGTTAAAGGAGGTAGTATTGCGCGGCGGAAGCGTATAATCACACTAGGCGTCAAACCATGTGAATTGCGCTATGAGCGGGTACTTTCAAGGCCCACGTATTACAAAGCGCTCAGCTATAATTACTCGTCATCACCAGCCGCCGCAACAAAGAGGCGTAGATGCGCGTGTTGTTTTACGGACGCGTAGTGAGTACTTCGCCACTTCGGAAGGTGGTGAATTATGGTTTAGACGGCACTTCGCAACTGTTCTTGCAGTGAGGCACCTTGGGAGAGCTTACAACGACATTTTTTGTGCCTTGTGTAACTGAGCTGCCCCCTTAGGTACTCAGTTGAAAATTGTGGGGTGAAGCACACGCAATTTATGGAACACCGTTGCTCCGTTTACAAAAACGGGCTGAGCGTAACTTTTTTAACGGTGCATAACGCTGGTAGTTCTGTCTTTCAGGGATTGTGCGTACCGAAACATCCTATTCTGCCGTACTACAAGCCCCCTGCTAAGAAAACTGTACAACACATCGAAACATGCTTCTGCTTCATAGTAGCTTGAATTTTTTTTCTCGTTAAACATGCAAACAGCAATAATGTCCTCCTTTCTGCGTGCTCAAATGTACACTGTGAGACATTGATCCACTTTCCCGGTATCAAGTTATGGAATGACCTAATTCTTGAAGTAAAACTTGCAACAAGCTTTAATATATTATGTAAGCAGTAATTTTTTTCTAAGCAAGCATTGGGTGGACTTTGCCTGTTAGACTCATCATTTTTGTTAATTTATACGTGTAACTCAGGGGTTCCCCGCAGGAACCTTGTGTGAGGAGGCGTGTGCATATTTTAGGGGCGAAGCTCCTTAAGGCAGCACCCGTTCGTCCCTGGTAGTAGTGCGTAACCAGTCGTAACGCTAGTAACAGATCTTGACCTCCAAGGTGGTGCCGGTGGGAGATTTTTTCTGTGCGTTGTTGAACAATAAAAAATTCGCAGCGTGCGCGTTAACTAAAAGCCGAATTCTTCTGTCTCTCATTCCCCATTAGCAGCCATTGGCATGTACCAGTAGGAATCGTTAGTAGAAGTAGAAGTGTAAGTGTTAGCTAAAAGCCGACTTCTGTCCCTCATTCCCATTAGCAGCCATTGTTTACCTCCAAGGTAGTGCCTGGTGTGATTTCTCCTGTGCGTGATTAAACAATAAAAATTTTGTTCAAAACACCGTTGATTGATGAAATAAACCAACGAAAGACGCCAGATGTTTTCTAAAAGCAAAACGAAAGAACGCCAGATGTTTCTAAAGCGAAACGAAAAGACGCCAGCTGCTTAACGAAAGACGCCAGATGTTTTCTAAAGCAATGGTTTTCTAAACAATCAAAATTCACAGCGTACATGTAAAATTAAAGTGAGCTGCAAGTCGTCCTAACTCATCGAACCTTCAGTATAAACGCGCCCGATCTGACGTCGGTGATGATGTTCTGGGCAAAATTCACGGAAGATTCACGGTTTACCGATGAACCTCCGCAGCTTCGCCCACTCATCATCATTCACTCCTGGATATGCTGTGATTTTTTTTTGTTTCCACAAAGAGCTATTAAGGGAAAACAAAAGTCACACGCGTTTGAATCCATGACGAACCGCGGTCCCTCATGCATTCGCTTAAGACGACTCGAAGGCGAAAGGTACCGCCTTCTTTTTTCTCTCAGTGGTTTGCATTTATTCTTCCTCACCCTTGTTGATATCTGCAACTCGCGTGTGATGGCTTTGTCTCTGAGAGCGGGTCATCTTTGATCAAGTGACGATATCAAGTGACAATGTCGTTATGTGACGTCTTGGGATATTGCGACACACGCTCCTTTCTTTCTATGTTTTCTGTTACCGGCCCAATGCACGTGAAGCTGCTGCCTTGCGAAAAGCGTGCCAGAATGTCTGAGAAGATTCCAGATTGTAGTAGATCATTTTGTTAAGATCGCGCACGTGACGCGAATAGTCAAGATTATTCCAGAGCTTGCGCGACCACCAGTGATAAGGCTGGAAAGTTCGATGCGCGACGTATAAAAGACGGCGCATCCAAGCGATGTTCAGTTTCATCGACGGCCGACGCCCAGTTCGCCGCTATCAGTGTACAGCGTGTATTGCTGTAGTGAGTTTTCATTTACCGGCCACAAGTTCGGCCAAATCAAGAGTTTCATCTTGAACACGCCGGCTGTTTTCATCGACGTCACGACCCCGTGACAATATCATAGCCACTTAATGGTGAGGTCCAAGTTTTTGGCGATATCGTCACATATCACCATGATGCTTCCACGCATGATGCCATCATGCCGTCACCTCTGATCACGTCCCTTTTTGCATCATTTGTGTTGGCTCCGACGACGCCAGGGTCACTTTTCGCATTTGATGAGGCATCTGAGGCGTTCACCTTTACAGTAGGGAACGGACCAAACTTCGTTCGTGTTTGGTCTGGCGCCTAGATTCAACATTTCCGGAGAGTAATAACGATAGCCAACAAGTATGCGTGCGAAAGAAATTTTCGCAGTGTTCTAACATAATGAAGAGCTCGCTAGAGCGTGACATCATAATTACGCAACATTTGCTGCCGCGAGTAAAGCATGAATACTCAAAGTAACTAGCATGCAAAAGCAGGCAGGGTAAACGCATTACTGGAACCGATTTTGTGCATGAGCAAGCTTCTCCGGGAAAATGTTAATATGCGCGGCATCTTCCACGTTGATCGTGGCAGCCGATGACCATGGTAGCCGATGCCGGGACTGATGGACAGCCAATGTTTACGGTAGCGTCAAATTCAGTGGCATTTCCACCGTACATAAAGAGTCGCTGCACAGAAAGGCAGCAGCAGACAGCAGGTAAAGGGGAGACAGCAACAGACTACAAAAGCGAGACGGGTAAACGTTTCATCCTGGAACCGATGTCGTGCCCCAAGGCAGTCTCCCGTAATTTATCACGTAGTCTATTTACACTGATCATTTAAGGGCTTTCTGTTCTTGTTTATGTAAATGTCTGTTTTTCAGTATACTCTTACTTAGAGAAATGCTTGTATTTAGCAGTAGAAAAACTGTAGGCATTTGCCAGCCATTGTTGTATTTGATCAGTTACGATAGGCATTTAGGCTGCCAGGCGAAATATTTTTAAGAGCATTTGAAAATGGCACAATAGTCTTTTCTTTCTAATCATTGTTAACTCATAGCTTATTAAATAGTAATATTGTCCCAAAATTTTTGAAAAAGAGGTAGTAAAATGTTAATAAATGGAGGATTTAGTACCACCACGACAACTATATTATGGCCTCTAACGTTTTACGGCTGTAGAAATGTATGAGAAGTAGGAAACGTTGTCGTTACTACTAAGCGTGTCAGGGCTATCGAAGATTACGACTCCGTACGTGGCGGGATAGAAAGGGTTACTAGCTCTACTGGCTGTAGCGTGTTAGGCTCTAATAGTATCAGTATTATGGAAAATTTAGATGAACTATAACTTTGTTGATTATCTCGGAAAAGAGTTTTGTGCTACATCATGGCATACGTACGAGCAAGTAGTAAGGTACAAGAACTTTGGTCCGAAACATCAATTGCACATCTAATTTGATGGTTGGCTAATCGGTATACTGGAATGTATTGCTAAATAGAAGTGTGCTACCTCAAGGTAGAGTTATTTATAGCTATTAAAGTTGCTGTTTATCTTATGTGTCGCAGAAGCGTTGATGTGTGTGCCGTATATGTGTGTGTGTTATCGTTTATAGTTCGTTCATGCTGCTATGTAGGCATAAATAACTGGAGGTGCCATTCTGTTATGCATTTACCAGGTTAATCATATGAGGCTAGAAGCGATTTTATTTTATGTAATAAGAGAGTACCGTCTTCCCTTTTTATCTGAGCGTTCACTTTTGCAACAACTTTGATTTGATATGAATATGCCAACAGCACCGGCAATCCAACTAGACGAAAACCTATGCTCGGTAATTGTAACTGACAACCATACTAAGAAGGTAGTCGCTGTTATGGTAGTAAAGTTACCAACTTTCTACTTCTACTTCTCTCTGGCAGTAATCGTAAGTGGTCATCATCAGGGTAGTAATGTTACCAGCTGGCATTTACTACGCTGGCATGTATAGTCATGGCAACTATTTGCAGCAAGAAAGTTAGTAAATACCACTTTTTTAAAGAGTGCCCAAAAATAATGCATGCTCTGCTTTTAAATGTACAATTAGATTTCGAAATTCGTAAGATAAAAATTGATTTGAGACGCGCGCGAGCCGCGTTCTCTGACAGTCTTCTGGCCAAATGAGTTTCAATGGATAGTGGTATGTAATGTACTCAAGACAAAGCCTTTGTACGGTTCTTACACCCACATTTTGTAATGGCCAGTGAATGATGATGTTAGATTTCTGACGCAAAATGCCGGAACTACCGTGCTTCAACTACTGTATTTACTCGTTTACTACCAGCCCCCGTCAGCACAAGCCACTGTAGGCTAGCTTTGGCTAAATAGTGTTTAATATTGGCTAGTAACCGATAATGCTGATTAATGTTTGCTATGCACTTGAAAAAGAGTATGCTTGGACATGATGGTGATTCATGTTCCCTTTTATAGTGCACAGTAAGTACAAGGACTGAAAAGTACGACGTGGACATAGCGATATCTACTGTTATGTAACACAAAAATTGTTCAGTCAACATCGCTTTAATTATTGAGCTGTCTTGTAATCCTTTTAAGGCGTTTCAAAAGGTACTAAACTCTCAAAAGCATTATGTTGATACATTAGAACTTGTTCGCTAATGAACCTCTAATTTTTTCTTCCTATTTTTTGCAGACATTCCTCGCCTTTCCTCACGCCGTAGCCGCCTTTGACGCCGACGATGATGGAGATCTCGACTGTATGTTCGTTGTAAGGCGATATGTTGATGAAGAAAGCAAGACTGCTAGCTATATGTGGGTGCTGCCATCAGTGAATGGAATCCCAGCGTGAGTTCAGATAGATTACAATAACCTGAAAGTGATATGCAATTGAGTTTGTGCGTATTTCTGTTGTGTTCTGTTATAATATGACTACTGTGGAGATATTCATGTTTATAGCACCTCGGCAACTCCATTTCTCTATGTTCTTCAACAAAAGGGAAAAAGAATGATTACCAAAGAAATATAGGTTTCATTTAATTTCGTTCGCGTGTGAGGCGAGAAGTACTAAGGTGCGGGACATGTTTTCAGGGATATTCTTTAGCCACATGACGAGAGCAAACAATTCGGTTAGCCATTTTATTATTCAAGTTTCCATTTATTAGGAAATGGAAAATAAAAGCCACAAAAAAAGGTTCCTCTGCGTGACCAAGTTTTTTCTCAGGCCCCTCTCATGTCGGTCTTTTTTAATACTTACAGATTTAAACAAGCATAGCGGTTATTTACCACTATGTTCCATAATTTTCGTGTATAAAATAAACTGTACCCATTTGCGTGTACAAACTTTGTGTAGCAGATACAGTGTTGTCCAGAACGCACGCGACATAGCTGCACCGCGTCGCGGTATAGAGCGAGTGGCAGAATTTATATGGCCATTGATGCAATCACTTACAGCTTAGCATAGAAAGGGAAAGCTAGAGAAAGATAGGTATTGGCGTTCTATTTTCCGGTCTGCTGCCTACCCATTGGCTAGAAGCAGGTTGAAATTACACGCGCGCAAACACCAAACCCAGGATGGTGTTTTCACAAAGCGAATACAATGCGCATTTCTAGTGAAGGGCATGGACAAGGTAAAGGGGTGTTCGGGAGCAAAGCCTGCAGAATGAAGGCATGATGAAAGAAATAGTGCGCTTCCAGATGTTATGGTGCAATCGTAAAGAAAAATATGTTCGCCGTAGTAGATAACTTCCATACATTGTTAACTGCCAACATGGCAATATTTATCGTGTTAGACCAACGCGATGTTGAAAGAAGTGAAACAACCTTGGAAGAACAGCAACATAGTTATCTCCATTTCATCTTTTGTAAAGTACATTGTTGCATAGAACACAAGGAAAAGGTCCGCGACGCTTTATTACCCAGCTGTCGCTCTCTTGAGGTGTTGAAACACTGTATAGTGACTTTAGTTCAACCATAAGATGACGTTATTCAGCAGGTCCAAGAATACGATGAACTCAAGTTTGGTATTGCTAACCAGGCACACATGGAAAGCCCCTCCAGGTGCATTACATACACTGGAGACAAGTACATAGAACGTGCCTCGTGAAACGACAGAAGCCAATAAAATGGTGACACTTTACACTATACGCTTGATTCATCAAGTCTCGTTTTCTCTAACTTAGCTGGTTCGTTTCCATACATAGTTGTTGAAATCGAAAGAAAATAATTTCGTGCTACTCAGAGTGCCTCGTTCTTGTCGGTAATTGTAAAGCCAAAGAAAGAACTTTTAAAGTCCGAATTCCGCCCCATAGAATTATATGCGCGCTCGTTGGTGAGTTGGCCTGCCCGTTAGCTCACCAGCGGTTAAGTGGACTGGCTACAGTTACCGACATGGCCGTGAGTCGGGCTCGCTAACACTCCTGGAGCCTAACTTGTAGACAAAAGCATTAGACACTAAGCAAAGGCCTGCCGAGGTGAACGCCCAATTGACTAATCATCAACGTACGCTTAAAATGCGGGAAAGGGGATGCACATGTGTCCGGCAGAAAGTTGTTAATTTTTGCACTTTCATTCCCCTTCTTTTATTCAGTTCCATAGTTTGAATCCTTATTTCTGTCCATTTTATTCATTATGTGCCTGCTCTCTTCCGCAGAATAGTGGACAACAAGACGTTCTTAATGCCCTCGTCCTTTAAGTTCAAGCGAGATGTAAGAACGCGTGCTTTCCGAATATCCTCTCTGTTTGTGAAACAGAAAAATTGGGGGCCACTTAAGCTTCGCCATTAAGAGTTGAACGCGATAGCGATATCCTGTCCCTAGTGCGCACTTCGAACACTACGAGTGTTTAAGAGAATGCGCGCACTAGGGTGTGTGATTTATTTAATGGGTAGCATGCTTTAAACAAGAAACGTTTTCGAAGTTGCGATGCACCCACTACGTGGTCTTAAGGGAATACACGCAGTAATGTATGTTCCTTTTGTAATGGGTGGCTGTCTTTAAACCACCAAGTCGTTAGGATACGGACATGGTGTGACGTCCGATGGCAATGTACGCTCGTACCATGCAATATTACTGCGATATTACACCTCGTACTGTGAAACCCGTATACAGGACGCGTATTTTTGGGAAGCATGAAAGTTACTTTCCGTGCAGCTCCAAGCAGATGCGTGGCTCCGCACCAATGGAATCATCGGCTTCTAGCCGAGGTACTGCTCAGGCTGCTGCCTGTAGTAATGAATACCGCACCGTACTTCCACGTCTGCCAACCGGTAAGCTCGTCACCGACTCTGTATTTCTTCACGCTGACCTAGCCGGCCGCCCCTATCGAGTTCAAGACTTCAGAGATGCCCTACGGAATGCTATCGACCTGAAGGAGATAAGTTCAATTGGACAGTTCCAGATGTCGCATGTCTGGATGGTTACCTGCAAGTCGGCGTTAGCAAAGGCCAAACTCGATGCACTCAGTGAAGTGATGGTTAAAAACCGCCGCTGCATCGTCATAGACACGGAGCCGGCAGAGGTCAAGATGAAGCTCTTGTGGCTTCCAGAACGATTGGAGGACATCTATATACGTGAAGCACTTCAACCTTTCGGAAAAGTGACTTCAGTAAGCAGAGAAAGTTGGCGTGTAGCGGACATGGAGGACATGAAGACCCTTAACCGTGACGTTGTGCTCTCGTTAGCCGATGGAGTCACTGTTGCGGAAATTCCACATGTGCTTACTGTCTGCGGCGTACAGAGTCTTCTATTGATTCCTGGGAGGCCACCTCTGTGCCTCCGTTGCAACAGAGTTGGTCACATACGTCGGCATTGCCGGACGCCTCGTTGTGAAAACTGTCGCCGTTTTGGACATTCTGCGGATGGGTGTGTGGTGTCTTATGCCGATAAGCTAAGGCACCGAACCCGGCCTCAAGAGGATGCCGTTAAAGAGCACATAATGGATGCTACGGAGGTCATTGATGCGAAAGGTGACCTTCCAACAGTTAACGCTATGGACATAAGCACAATGAATACGTCGGTACCAGCAGACGCGTCAACAACCAGTGTTACGTTATCCGAGAGCACCTCCGTGTCCGAGAGATGCGAGGCAACTGCGTGTCGGAGTGAGAAGCAGCCACTATGTGCTGATGAGGCGTCTCTGAACGTCAAGTCAGCCAACAACAAGGACATCACGGCAGATGCTGTCGTCGCTACGAGCAGTGCTCCTGACCAGCGACATAGCCAAGGTAATGCTCCCGTACCTGCTCTTGAGGTGTCCACTAAAATGGACACAGCAGTTCCCAAACGCCGCGCCTCCTACGCATCTGTGTCCTCTGAGGAAAATGACATCAGCGTGCCAAAGCAATCACGTGGAAGGCGACTGTCTCAACACAAAGAAAAGCATCGACGATCAAGGTCCAGACGGCCTGGTGGCAGTGCAAGGGAGGGTTCTCCCTCACCCTCCACGCCTGACAGCTTGGAATAGAAAAGCAGTGTGTAGTCACCATGGCGTCCATGCAGCTCACCTTCGCGACCTTAAATCTACGAGGGCTTAGGTCTCGGCAGAAACAAATGCAACTCCGTCGGCTGCTTACAGGCAAGCGTTTCGGCTTTGTCGCAGTTCAGGAGACAAAGCTTGAGAGTGATGACGAGACTGAAAGGGCCCTAAGGCTCTTTCAGCATGATTATAACATATGTGTGTCACATTCTGTGGGTTTGTCGGCAGGTTGTCTTTTGTTACTTAAGAATAATCTTCCTTATTCCGCCTTCAGCTATGAGGTTGACACTGAAGGACGGTTTATACGTTGTGATTTTGTGCTCCATGGTGTTGCATGGCGTTTGGTGAATATTTACGCCTCGAATGACATAGGTAGACCACGGCCGCTAAATAAAAAACAGGTGCGGCCTGCCGAATGGGTGCGTTTTCAATGGGGGAACGCGTGACATGCAGAGTTTTGAGACGCTACCGCAGGGGCGCTGCACATCGGTAAACAGCGGCCGCTAATAAGCGAACGCTCGGGGCGTTGGCTCGGGCGAGCGCAAGCAAACGCTCTTTGCTGGAAATGAGCAGCCGTACGCTTGCTAACGAGGTAGAAAAGGCGCGGGTTTTTTGTTGCGTTGGCTCTAGGACATTTCACCATAACTGCAATGCCCAAGACCTGTCGCCGTGGTGGAGATCGGTAACTGCAAAGAAGTCGCAAATTCACTTCGTTCACTTCAAGCAGTACAACTTCAAGGTAGAGCGCAAGGTGCTGCGACCGACAGGCGTGCCGACCATATTTTCATCTTTTCCAGCTTACAAGGTAGCCGCGTCCTCATTGAAAGGTAAACCACTTGTTCGTGTTTTCCCTACTCCTTCCATATCGAACAGAGAACAATATTAATTGGACGAGTGCCAAAGCTCAAGAAAAGAAGTTGTCAATCTCTTGTGTGCAGAAGTTGCTGAAACAGAAAGCGTGGTGAGTGGAATGACGTCGAACGCGGAAGGATTCTCTGGATTGAACGGCCGCCTACACAGCCCTGCCGTGGAAGACCGCGTTAAAACGCGAGAGTTAAAACGCAATGAACTTCCAGTTCGGTGTGCAGCGCTGTGTGTCTTTCCGCCATTTCTTGTTATGGTTTTTCGTCTGCGCTGTTTTTTCAGGGCATGAGTACGCGCCAACTCGCCCAACTTGCCATTTTTGTACAATATGTTTGCAAGACGTTTGCACTTACTGTGTTTCAGTAATGTAGTTCAATGTTAACAACTCGTGTTTGAAGCGGGTATCATTTAAAAATGGCGCTTATTAGCGCAATGCGAAGCAGATATACACCAGATTTAGCAAGTATATACCTGGGACATATTCCATGTCATGCTAGTTTATTTCGAAGAGCAGAAAGTAATCACGCCTCTCTAAAAACGCTCCCGCAATCAGGAAGTCGTCCACGCAGATAGCAAAACCTAGACCATTCAAACGACTGAGGACATCAACGAACAGCGGTGGACCACTTTTGTTCCCAGTAGAAGAAAAAAAAAAAGAATGATTGTTCAATAAAGTTTTAGATTCATCCATCTATCTTTTGGTAGCGGGGCTGTACAGCACGCTTATAGGTGTGTCTTCATGGGAGCATGCCCTTCTCGCGTATAGTAGCAATAACCGCAAAGGAAACCATACTGATAGGTCATCTGGCGTGTCTTGCACATAAATAGCCGAAAGACAATTACAGGTCAACGTGAGGCGACTGTAATGACCACTAAAACGAATGCACGCAGCCGGCTGGCCGCCTGTGCGAGCGGGTTTTCTTTACCGTTGTGCAACGCTGCGGCGGCGGGAGCAAGAACTAGCGCTGTCACCGGCGCAAAAGAGCGTTCGGCAGGCCGCACCTCTTTTTTATTTAGCGGCCGTGAGTAGACGCGTTGCTTTCTTTGAAAGTATGGCCCCCCTGCTAGATTGTGGTAGAGAGACAGTGCTTATGGGCGACTTTAACTGTGTTTGTGATGATAATGACCGTGTAGGGCCCAGTTCTCGCAGGGACAAGAGCGGTGAGGTGTTGGCTGAGATTACTGAAATTGCGGGACTTGTGGATATTGGAGCCTCACACAGAGGGAGTTGTTCGTACACGCACATTCAAGGACTTTCTCATGCACGTCTCGATAGAATTTACATCTCTTCAACCATTCTTTCGCGTGAGTGGTCATGTGTTACTGAACCGGTATCGTTTTCAGACCATTGCATCGTCATTGCTCAACTAGGAAAAAATTCCAATGTAAAGTTCCGTCCTCGTTGGGCTCTTTGGAAATTTAATTCCACCCTTTTAAGCGATAAAGCATTTACTACTGAGGTGTGTAAAACTATGACCACTTGTTTTAACGCTGATTTACCTTTATTTGCTGCATGGGAGTTGTTCAAGCAAGAGGTGCGCGCACTCGCTATAGAACAAAGTTCTGTAAAATCGTTCTATAAGAAAAACGAAGAAAAGATGTTAGAGAATAGCCTCAGAAGCCTTTATGAGATAGAGTGTGAAGCACCTGGTTCATGTGTTGAAGAAATTGCTAGTATCAAATGTGAAATTCAACATTTTAATGCAGAACGCTACAGAGGTGCGCGTATTCGCTCGCGCAATAATCGAGCACTAAATTCCGAGAAACCAACTCGTCAGGCTCTGCTTGACGAGCATCGAAACGCAATGTCAAAAATGATATGGGAAGTATACTCTAATGGTACTTTGGTGACCAATCCAGATGATATCGTGGCAGAATTTGAGAACAACTACCGAACATTGTTGAGTGCTAGTACTTCTGCTCAGAATGTTCAACTTCTCGATCAATTCGTGTCCCTCATTAAACCATTAACAGATGAAGATTGTTCACTTGTAAGCGGTCCTGTTACTCAGAAAGAGCTAGAACTTGCCATCGATCAATTGCCTTTATCGAAAACACCAGGCCCTGATGGAATATCAGGTGAATTTTATAAGGCTTTTAAGGGACGTCTATGTCCCATTCTAATGAGAATTTTCTCAGAGGCGTTAGAGATCGAGGCTTTTCCACAGTCTTTCACAAAAAGTCACACAATTTTGATTCCAAAGAGTGCTGATAAAGAAAAATTACGTCATGCTGATGGTTACAGGCCCATAACGTTATGTAACGTAGACTATAAGATTTTTGCCAAGATTTTAGCTAATCGATTGCAGTTTGTAATGTCGATTGTTGTTGGACCCCATCAAACATGTGGACTGAAAGGCCGTTCTATACAGACTAACATCCACATCGCTCGTACTATTCTAGATTTTTGCTCAAATTCTTTTGACCAACTTGCATTACTGCAAGTTGACCTCGCAAAGGCATTTGATCGTGTTTCTTACTCGTTTCTGTTTTCCCTTTTAAAGCAAGCTAATGTGGGCTCAACATTGTTAAAAGGAGTGAAACTTTGTTATAATAATTGCTCTACCCGCCTAATAGTGAACGGTCATCTCTCGCAGCCTATATCTATCAGCTCTTCTGTTAAGCAGGGATGTCCTATGTCGCCGCTCCTTTTTTCTCTATACTTAGAACCGATGTGCTTGCATATTATTCAGTCTCACAATATTCATGGCTTCAGACTGCTAGAGAATGAAGTTAAAGTTTTAGCATATGCAGATGACATTGCCTTTTTTTGTACTGACAAACCCAGTATTGAAAGGATTGTTGATGCAGTAGAGCAATTTGGTAGCGTCTCAGGCGCACAGGTAAACTATTCTAAGAGTTCAGGTTTTGGTTTGGGTCATGGGGATCTACACCTGATCAGTTTGCCGGTATTGAGTGGTCTGTGGTGCCACCAAAATATCTTGGTGTTCCACTAAGTGCACACAAGTCAAGCGCACAGTACTGGAAAGATAGGGTGGCAGGCCTTGAGCGTTATGCTAAATCTTTTATACCACATAACCTTTCAATTTTCGGTAAAGCGGAAACGTGCAACAAGTTTTTGGCTACAAAACTTTTCTATGTACTACAAGTGCTGCATTGTGCTAGAGCGCATATTCAGAGCTTTCATCGTAAATTTGCAACATTTATATGGTCATCAACATATGAATCCATGAGACGAGACAATCTATTCAGACCAGTTAGTGCAGGTGGGCTAGGTCTAGTACATCTGTACGTGTGGCAAATTGTATCTCGCTACTTCTTTTTCCGCGACGCTTCTCACCCTATTATTCGAGCATTCTTGCAGGTAAACCTGGTTAATGTGCTACCTGATCTAGTAGTTTCATCCGATTCTTCTCCACGACCATGTTTATGGGGATTTATGCGAGAAGTTTATTTCTCTGTTCGTTTTTTAACAGTTAGGTTTTCAAATGAATATTTGTACTGTGTATCACGCAAAAATCTTTACAGAGATTAAAAGCGATGCTGTTTCCGCCACCACTTAATCGTGCAAAATACTTGGGACTGCCAGGACATGATGTCTTAGATCGAATACGTAAAATGCCGCTGACACCATCGACAAAAACGTTCTTTTTTAAATTACATTCAGAGACTTTGCCTGTGAAGACTTGGCTTCGTTCAAGAGACATTTTTGTGTCGTCCGTTGATTGTCCTCTGTGTGATGTGCCAGAAACAATTGAACATTGTTTTATAGACTGCAGAGATGCAATCTTATTTTGGGATGTGCTCCAACGAACTCTTCAAAAAGACTTTGTGCTAAATTCCCATTCCGTGCGATATCTCTTGCCAGCGAGTTGTAATGACGTACCATTCGACATGTTTCTCCTCATTGGAATGCATAGCCTGTGGAAGACGCGCATGTTGCAGAGAAACGCAGAGCCGATAGTTTCCTCAACAGCCCACTTCATTAGGTTGGTCACTCAGCTAAGAGATGTCTACGAGCAAATGGAATATCAACCAGAATGGTATACGGCATTGGTGAGGTGCTTATCCTTACCGCTGTTCTAGCACACAATTGAAAAATCAGTTATGTGATGTATCCGCTATAGAGGTGATGGCGAATTCTGTAGTGCCTTCTGTTCGTCATTGTGTTGCGATAAGAGCATAATCAACATATTAGTTCTTTGTCTGTATTCAATTGCTTTCAAGTGATATCCTATATTGAATAAATACCATGAAAGAAAAAAAAAAAGAAGAAGATGCGTGGCTGTGTGGTAGAACACCTGCTTGCCACGCAGACGGCCTGGGTTCGATTCTCACTCGGACCCAACGTTTTTATTATTTATTTTATTTGCAGCTTTTTCGATTTTTCGGTCACGGACAAGATGATTTTTCGCTCACAACCAACGGCACCGACGCCGACGGCTGAATTTCAGCAATACGAGCTCTTTAACGCTATCGCGTTAATAATGAGTCACAGTGTATTTCTATCGCATAAATTTGCGTGTCGTCTAATAAAGGCCTAAGAGCACAATGTGTATCATATTTTTCAGAGAGAACCACACCTACTACTGGAGAGAAGGATTGACACCTGACAAACCTGTCTTCACGGTGGATGACGGTAACTGTTAAATAAGCAGTGTCAAAATTATTTCGATGGGGAATATTTCTGATGAACTTGGGAAAGGGTGGGCAGTCGGTAATGAAATCACCAATCTCATATTTGCCTCTTGGTTTTCCCCGGAGGCCCCTTTTCGTTATCTGAGCTGGTATTGCGCAGCTCGGTTTCGGGATTCATTCTTAAAGAAATTGATTTTCGTTCGCAAGCGTACATATCTTGCCTGTGAAATTGGCGATATTAAGTCGGAAGCCACCAGGGAAGCTAGCGTCTGAGGAGGGGGGTTCCTTCAAGTGGAGAGCGCACGCTTAAAGGGCAAGGCATGGAGGAGCTCGCGGCCTTGCGAGAAGGAGGCGGAGAATCGTGGAGGTGGAGGGTAGGCGACCTCATCTGGCCGTTGCTGAAGTCGTTGTGTGGCCAATGATTGTAGTGGGCTCGTCCGTCGATCAAGAGGCTGAGCGCCGAGTGAGAAGGAGAGAACAGGGACGCAAGCGGTGAAAGGTTGAGCGAGAGTCAAGCAATCCTGAAGTCGCCAAGCACCATTAAGTATGCGCGTAACCAGCGAAATAGGGCCATTGCTCTTGAGAGCACCATAATAAACATAGATAAAAAGCAGTACTCACCTGCAACGCCCCACCCCCTCCGCCCAAATTTGTTACTCCCAAACTTTCGGGCACAATCTTGTTATTATGGACCTCCTCCTATGAGCTTGTGGGAAAGTGAGCATAAAGAGGATGCTAAGGAAGGCAGTGGCTGCCCTCGTGAAGACGAGTCCTGCTGTGGAAACATTGGCCCCAGCCCTGCTTAGCAATTTCCCATCACGTCTGCTCACGCATAAGGCTGACATATATGAATATGAATGAGTTTATTGAAGCTCGCGCAAATACTTGTCAACTTGTTTTGGTAGACAACACAATGGCCTATCGAGTAAAAGAGTATATTCATCTCTAAAATATCTTCGACTACCGGTGGCTTGTGCTAATTGTGGGTGAACATTTATTGAAAATCCTGAGCTAACTCTAGTTCCGTTTAGCATACTTGTGAAGCTTTTCTCTTTAATACAGTAAATCTTTCAAACAATTGCTATGTCGTGAAGATTTCACGCGTTATTTATTTTTTGATGTCGTGCTTGTCGTAATTAGATAACACTATTCTTTCACCGGCAAGCCTCGTGCGGCAATGTAACCAAAACAAGTGTTCGAACGTTTCGAACACTTTCCGTATCCTTTCGAACATTTTTTTTATATTCGTTCTTTTTTTCAGGTGCCAGTGGTGAGCAAACGGCGCACTTCATTTACACTAATTATGAGAATTGCGCCGTAGCGGACATTCCGTTCAAGAACAAACCAAGTAAGGCTCCGGAATCAGCTGTACGAACTTACCGCCGTTGGCCATTGCTCAGAAGCGAGCAGATGGAAACGTTGTAACATGACACGCGTACAGCACTTCGTAGAATTCACACAGTGTCAAGAGATAATGATGTGAGCAAGATAATTATTGATTTTTTAGTGAATTGCTGCAATATTTGTGGCTAATAGGAAAGTTATTATGGATCTCGGTTTCCCTAGCTATTAAATACATATCTTGCCACTGGTAGGGGCCGAGCTTGACGCATATAGTGTCGAACTATCTGTGCCAGAGCAGTGGTAGTGCTACCGTCTGGTGTTACAGATATCTACATATATCCAAAGCGTGATCATGGGACCATAAGCCGCCACAAACAATGGCCGTGATTGTGGAGGGTGATGCATGAATAAAACCTCAAGCTGAGCGTACTTAGGTCACCTTTGCAAACTGCTCCGTTCACAAAACTATCGTTCGCTACTTCAGGGCGCCTAAGACTGAGATTCGGCCTGTGTACAGTAATAGAATGTGAGGCTAAAGATATAGGCTAAATTCTTCGTATGCGCTACGTCATGGGCGCACAGAGTGATCCGCAGAAAACCATGTTTTGTAACTGGGGCGGAAAGCCTCCCCCTCCCCCTTGAGAAATGATAATTTGCATGCTACCTGGGCTTGTAGCCGCATGCCAGTTCGTTTGTTAGTAAATAACTTCACGAGGGCCGAAAAAAATGGCTGCATAAGCGACATGACAAGCCCGTCGGCTCTTACTATGCATTGCCTACACCTCAATCAAAGGGCAAAAAAGAACAAAGTTTATCCATAGGCTTTTCTTTAATAGCAAACGAAGAAGATGATCAAGACGTCCCTGAAGCGAAAATGCGGGATTTGGGGATTTGCGACTCACGGAGAATCACTCGAGTAACGTTCAAACATAGGAACATAGCGCATTTACCAGCGTACTTTGCTACTAGCATTTCTAGCTACAAGAATATCTGTGTTAGGGTGGCTAGAATGGGGAAGTGTGATGACCGGCCTCCGGAGGCTGGCCCAAAAACACGTTCCTGTCGCACGATGGCGCTGCTGGCGGGGCGCTGTTTAGGGCTCCGTGGTTTTCTCGTTTGATCTGCTTACCTCCGTGCGGGTAAATGTTTTGAGCGCGCTTTTTCTCCGCTGCAGTCCATGCGATGCTGACGAGCATTTTTAGTTAGTTTTGTAGACGTCTAGAGAATTTTAGGAAGTCTCTCACTGCTCTCATTTGATTTCACGTGTAATTTACAAGCGCCGATCACGCAGCCGATACAGCAGGGGTGTCAAACACGCGGCCCGCGGTATTTTTGCTAGTGGCCCAACCCGCACATGACTGCCATTCCTCATATTTTTCATACGGTTTTTTATTTCATTGATTGATAAGTATGTTCACGAGCGACACAGACAGGAATGGACACAAGAATTTTTTTCATGATGGTGCCCTATTCGGTCCCTATGAATGGATTGAAACATAACTGTGTAGCAGAAATTCCATATTTCAAAACCGGCGTTCACATTTCTCACATTCTGGAGATCAATGTCGATGTGTTTCTGACGGCAAATCCCTTTCAAAAATGACCAATATATGATATATGGGAAAGGCCTTCTTTCAAATGGCAACGTTAGCTGACATTATGATAACTCGCCCCTGCCCCCTCGTTTTAATTGAGGGAGACTAAATTTGCGAATGCGACCTGCTAGCTGATGTGAGTTTGAGACCCCTGCGACAGAGTACGGGCTTTTGCGGCCACCTTTTGCGAGGTTGGCGCGTTTGTGCCCGGTGAAAAGTGTTTACAGGAATCGCTACTAAAGGCCAACAGCTCGGAAAACCCCAGGGGCGTAGCCAGAAATTCTTTCTTTTTTTTGGAGGGGGGGGCACCTCCTTGGTCTGAAGTGGTGGTGGGGCAGGCAAATGTGATCGAGTGTCATTTTGAGCTGTCTGTGCCATGTCAAAAAAAAAAAAATTCGGGGGCGGGGGGAGGAGCGGCACAGGACCGGTGTGACCCCCCCCCCTGGCTACGCCATTCGAAAACCCTGCATGTATCGCTCGCAGATCGATGACAATTTGCGACTGTAATACTACTTTAAAGATAGGAAGTCAACGCAGCTTTCTCTGCATGCGGTACAAGATTACTGTAAGTACAAGACTGGTGTCTTGATACGAGTTTATTCAAAACAGTACATTCAATGCAGAACATTAAAATATTACGTAACACAGGCTTAACCTTATTGGCTTTGTTTTCAGTAGCACGCTGGATCCGCCCTGTAAGCAGAAAATGAACACGCTTAATGCCGCAAAACCTGGCAAGCGATCTTGTTAGACCAGCTCAATGCTCCCTGCAACCAGTCCGTGGAAAATGGGCTGCTAGACGCAAAAAAAAAAATGCTTTACTATTTATGGGCGCAGGCGCGCAGTGCTCAATGCACTAGTTAGCATGTCTTCAAGCGTCTGAATTAGGCTATACTAGACGGACTGAGCGGTAAAGAAGCCCCGCATGTACCACTGTTCACAGGCATCTGCTGGCAAATGGTGCGGTACGCTTTCTCGTGTCACAAGGCAGGCATTCTTGCAAGTGCCGCAATGAGTTAAAGAGCTGCGCGTCCTGGCTGCATATTCCGCGATGCAGTAAACCAGACGGACATCACTGTGTCCTGGCTGCACATCCCGCAATGCAGTAAACTAGGCGGGCATTACTGTGTTGGTCTACATGTAGTCCACATGGTCTATATAGCAACCTCTGCTGTTTCGGCAGGTAATATCGTCCAAAGGTGCTTCTTCATTTTCTGGGAGCAGATGGTCTTGGGAAAGCAGGGCCTCCAAATAGTCAGGGGACACTTCTCCTTCCTTGAGGCTCTTTGCCAAGCTGTAAAAGCTTGGCAAAGTAGCGTCCAAACCACAGCTTTTATATATGCTTATACATGTACGAACGTCGTACATTGTGAGGTACGTACCTTCGTACCCTTTCGAAAACCGCAGAGTTGTCTTGCAGTGCCTTGCCGGCCCTCGGTATGGTAGGTGCCCACTTTTAAAATTCATCTTTGCAGGAAGCTTCACGGAAGAGAGACGCTCAAATTTATCCGCAGTGCTTGTAGCCACCGTCGCGCCCTGGCACAAAGCACCACCTTTGCATTTTTTTTCCCTCGGTGGCATTCTTCAAAGCGTTTCAGTGAACGACGACATCCGCGCGCTCACACCACTACCCTGACCTCGAGAGCTAACTTGCGCTGCTGCGTGACCTACGAGACACAAGCAACACTTGCTCACGAACTGCAGGTATCCACGGCTAGCCTCGGCGCCCCCGACTGATGCGCCGAATTTCCCCCCAGTGGCAAGAACGCGCAGCGGGGCCTCGCAAAGCAATGATGGCGTCACCGCGGTCGTCACACTTACCCATTCTATCCAACCTATCTGTGTAATGTGCTGGTGTTCTAGCGTTCTTTCCTTAAAGCCACCCCGTCCTTAGCCTGTCCTACCCGCATTGTTTAACGGCGCATGACGATTTCTGACCGAAAATATAGAACAACCCAGACGGCACTACTGCGTAGCTGTCCCTTAATGACTTACTTGACTTCAACAAGCGTACTTGCTTGTATACAACGACCACTCTTAAGCACTTGCTAAACTTGACTAATCTTTGATTAATGCTGAGTGATATTGACTAATGCTGGCTAACATTGACTAAAGATGACTAAATGATATCAATTGTTGGCTATCCCCTACTACAATGTCGAAACTGCTTAATCCAATCTCAACACGGTGAGTGAGTTATGGATCAGTTTTTACACATGTGTTACTAGCAGGCAATGTAAAAGAAAGCTTGTCTCTTACAGACTGTGGTCTATGGGTAATAAAAGACGCCCTGCACAGCATCCCACAAGAATGCGAGGACCATTTCGAGGACAACTGTGACATGACCGTCCCGGTCTATGACGAGGAAACGTGCAAAGGTGTCTTGGACGGGATCTAGCCTCCTCATCGTGTGCCTTCATTGTCTTGAGCGCAAAGTCGGTAAAAACGAACAATAAATCACATTTTTCGTCAAAAATGGAGTGACCCGTATGTCAATGCTTCCTGAGTCCCGTAAATTTCAAAACTATTCAATGAACATATGCAAGCAAAGTTGAGGGTGGCATCAGTAAATTAAGTTCAAAATTATGCAGGAAAAAGCATAACTTGACAAGTGAGGTACGCCAGTCCATCTAGAAAATTTTCCTACGGTTGCCGCTCTTGTGTAATTTAAACATGAAGACCTATAGGTAACATTGTGACTCCATATTATCGAGATATGACATCGCGACAGTTATGGCGATATGACCGGTTAAAGAAGGAAGCCGTGGGGACGCCGCGGTGAGCTCTAACTGGTTCACAAGTCAGTCATTGCACCCTCTGAGGAAGGCACTATTGAAGCAAGACAGGGCGTACAAGTATCTATGTGTCTTAATGGCGTCCAAACACTCATGGCAAACACAAGTAGACACTGTTAGAACCAATGCTGGTAACTCTTTGAATTTCATACAAAGACGTCTGAGATTTTCGCACGTGAATTTAAAACGTATGGCATACGTTACCTGTGCTCTAACAATCTTGAAGTATGGCTTTGTTGTGTAGGACCCTGCCGGAATAACCTTCATTGCCTTTCTAGAGCGAATACGAAAGTTCCATGAACATAAGCAAGCAAAGTTCAGGGTGAAACCAAGTTCTACGCATGTGAATCTGAAGATACAGCCGAGCTGTGGTTGTGTTGTATTCTTGTCTTGTTTGCATATATTGCTCTTACCTATATACTGCGATGTGGTAACCTCTCTGCGTACTTCGTTTGCTTGGGATCAGCTTGTTTTCGTTGGCATAGCGCTGCTTGCTTAGCGAGGACCGAGGCATTACTGGCTCTTCGCCGGCGTTCACGTTCCCGCGAAAGCAAGCGCTTGCGTTCTACACAATCAGTAACGCATGCTTGCGGGGTGGGTGCGCCCTGGGTGGCACCGGCGAGCGCACTGCCACCTCATACCCGAATGGAATCTATGGCGCGAAAGACTGTTTGGAGCGCGCCTCTCTTTTCTCCTTCCATGCATTCTCTTTCTCCCCACTTGGCTTGCGCTTATTCGCTCACTCGAAGCCGCGCCCCCTCAGTTTTGTGAAGCAGTAGCCTCCTCTTTTGACCCAAAGAACAAGGAACCTGCGGACAATGCCATCTGGATCCCTGCTGCTAGCGTAACATCAAGGAGAGCGGAAAGGCGAGCTCTTAAACAGCTCAGCAATTAAAACCAAGCTGCCAGATTCTTCTCGAGGCGGTACAGAAGAAGGGAGAGCTGCACTGCAATGAGGCTTAGTTGAGAGTCCCTTTCTTCCCGTCGCAATAAACTGAGATTAAAATTGTTATATCAAGTTTGCGGTAATAAAACTGGAATTAGCAGGGAAATTTACCTAAAAAATCTTCATTACTTATATAAAAGCGCATTGGTCACCATTGTAAAAATTCTGAAATACCCTACCAAAACGAACATGTACGCTAACAACTTTCAGCCTGAACAACTAACCGTTGGAACAGGCTGACTGCAAGGCAAGTGCACCGTGTGAACAAAGATGCACTTATTTCATGTTGTAACCATCGTGCTGTAACTCCTCTGGGCTCTCGGAGTAATCTACTCTCGATTACGGGAGAGCCAGCCATTTGTTTTTTTAAAGAACGGCAGATTTTGATATTTTCCATACAATTTGGTCTCTTTGTCAAGTTCAGCGAATATAAATTTATTGCAGAAGGGATTCAATAACTCGAAGTCAAAGTTAGTTGCTTGTTTTGTGTCATCATTGGTAACAGACTGCAAAAACGAATGACCTACGCCAACATGTACACAGCTCATGAGAAGTGGATATCTCTACATGGTGGCGCAGTTGTTACAATTCTGTTGGAGCAATGATCCTCACCAGGCAAAGATGACGACAGTATGGGGCAGGCGATAGTGCGCGCTAATTGTTTGCGGGATATTTTGAATGACTTCTTCGCGAAACCATGTTTCAACTCATAGACCCATCAAACGATCATCGTTCACTGAATGGTTTAACTGGCGTCGTCAACACGAATGCATGTACCGAGACCATTACTCGCTTTCATCTGTTTAGTCGGCCTCGCTACAACTATAACGTGGCAAAGACTAAGTGGTAGACCACGTCAGCGACATGGTCTACAACCTAGTCGCGAAATGCTGACGTCAAGATCTTGTCGAAACTTTCGTAGAACGTGTTTGGCCCAGTGTCATTCGGTCTTGGAGCAGCCAACACTAATAACAGTATTTGGGTTTTAATTGTCACAACCACGGCCGAAAGATGCACGCCGTTGAACAGGACTGCGTCAATTTCGACTACCGGTGGCTCTTTAACGTAGGCCAATATTTAAGTAGACGGACCTCCTAGCAATTTGCCTCCATCTAAATGTAACCGCCACGGCCGGGGTCGAAACGCGCGACCTTTGGGTCAGCAGCCGAGCACCCGAAACCGCTGTACCACGGGGGCGGCGAGCAGCACCCCTGCCACTTAGATTGAAACATAAGATACTGTGGTGAAGTACGAAGTTTCCTACCTAATTACGAACACAGAAACACGAGGTGTAAATAACGTACACTACACTAAAGTGCCACACTGAATATTGGAGCGGTGAGCAAAACTAAAGGGCTAATCAAGGAACCACACGCTTGTTTCCATTATTAAAAGTCTTCAATAGATAATGAGTCAGTTGCCAAGCGAACCCGAAACTTCCATGAAATTGAGAAATATCTTAAAGCTTCTTAGTTCTGATCTTTATACTCTGACACTTGCTGCGTCAGGGAAGCAACATTTACACTACCAGAAAAATAATACATCACGAGCAAGTTATGCGCTGTCCAACGAGTAATATATTTTTTCACCCTAGGTGACTGAATACTCATGAGAAGTCGCCCAAGCGAGCAGTGCGGTAGACGTGGTTGAAAAGCCCTTGCAAGTTCATCGTCAAAGAGCGAGGCAAACCGTGTCGCAACTGTCTTCGAACTGGTGTGTAGCGCGTCTTTCATGACCCATAACCACGGTCTGCAAAGGCGACTTCCTCGTCGGGAGTACGCAGCCATGCTAGCCATGCTATGCACTGTAGAGCGGAGGTTGCGCGCGATGTCTCTGTCGGTGGGTGTGGCTTAGCTACTGCGCATGCGCGGAGTTGGCCAAGTGTATGGTATCCGGTCACTAGACGACGCGATGCTTTGCTTCCTCTTTCTTTCTATTTTCTTACTCTCTTTCTACTTCTTTCTCTCTCTTTCATTGATGTTCTCTCTGTCTCACTTTCTTCGTTTCTTTCTCTCTATTTCTTTCCTTCTCATCTTTCTAGGCTTCGCTCTACTGTCTCGTCTCCTCCTTTCCTTCCTCCTTATCTCATCGTATAATTTATGCTCGAAAAACAGGAACAAAGAAAGGATATTCGTACGCAGTGCTATGTGCGTGTATCCGTCTGTGTCCCTGCTTTTGCGCTGAATTCTACGATGATGCTGAACCAACCTCCTCCAAGAGCCACTCTTTGTCTCACTTTAATCTTATAAATCACAGGGAAAGACACAACCTGCACCTCTTACTTCAGCTATCTCTGCATATCAATGCGAATATAAACTTCTAATAATTCTTATTACCGCTCGTGATACAGCCAGAGCGTTACGGACTATCCATTACGTATAGGGTAATTTAATCTCGGAATATCACACTATAAACGAGTCTTGTGCCGAAATGTGGTTCTTGTTGCATGCATCCAAATAAAGCACTAACTACTTCGAGTCAATTTTTTTTTTCTCGTCAGCATTTTTGCGCGAAGAATGTTTGAGTCCTTCCGGTGTCAAATATTTAAACTACGATCTTGAAACTGCTACCTCGAAATACTGCACGTTTATGCATGGATGTGTGAGCGGGAGACATTTTTGTACAACAGGAATACAGATACCTCTCCCTTAATCTATTAAAACGAAGAGGAAATGGGAGCACTGTAAGGTTCGGGGTTATAACTAATAATATTTTTGACATGTGTATCATATTGATCAAAATGAAGATGAAAAGGTGTGAGAAGACGACATCCTCAAACCCGCGGCAACATGTGTTATGTTAATTGTGTTTCTCATTTTTTTTATCTTTCTTGCTGACCATGAAACCAACGAAAGGTTGTGCCCTACTCTCCTCTCATTCGTAGGAAAATCATTTTACTTTACTGCTCTTACTTTATGTGAACTAACGTTGTCGTCCATTGAGTGGCGGCAGCAGCACTACATATGTCGCTGTCTTGCTGTTCTGATCAAGATGTTCCTCAGAACTATCGCACAGTCGAGATCTCCGTCTTGATCCGCATCAAATAGGGCGATGACATGAGGAAAGACTTGAAATATCTGCAAGTACAAAGGTAAGTATCTCGGCATAGCAGTACACATAGCTTCTTCACGCTTGTTGGAGCCTTGCAAGGTGGTACTATGCAGGACGCAGCAGTTGGCGCCAGTATCAATCTTTTTTCATCGTCGGATGGCCCTAGTGCATACAGACCGCTGCGCTCCAGCAAGCGCGCTTTTGCGCAGACTCTTAATGATTGCAGAACGAATTATTTCTCTGCGAATCGTAGCTCCGCATTGGTTCGTGACGCTGCGGGAAAATGTGGAAGACTTACAGGCAAGAGGGAAATGGTTCAGCCTCGGCACTTCGACACGATTTTTCTTTTACCGGGAACGTTTCCTCGTGGTGTATATTACCTCCACCCCCCTCCATATTAGCAGCAAACGTTTTTTGTTTTCACTCGAGTTAACAAGGTGCAGCTGCTGGCACCCATATTCCCGTAGCCTTACTGATCCTGCGCCAACGCTCTTTGCCGCGCTTTTGCACACGGTAGATGTCGACGGTTGTTTGTCGGCTTTGCTGCGATCAGTCGTTGTCGCAGGCTCTATCCCGATTTCCTCAGGTGATTCAGATGCCCAACATGCGCCATTTAAGGCCCCCGAATTCGCAGTTCTCTGTGACGCACGAAGTTTGTTCAGGAGTCGTTTAGCACTCGAAGCCGCAGAACTTTTTCAATATCTGATCTAGTCCTCCGTATAGGCATTGCTGCTAGGCAGCATACACGCTTAATACCAGGCCTTAATTCTTGGGTAGTTAACCAACACATTGCACATTTGCGCTAGAAAATAAAGCATATATTGAAAGAATGCATTCCGGTAGTTTATATAACCAAAAAACAAGGGTGTCTCGAGCAAACGTGCGGCAAGTACTGCGGTCAGACACGAATAGCGAAGCTTGCTGCAGCGTTTGTAAGTGGGTATCTTGGAAATTTATTTTAGGATATATTTTTGCCTGAAACTAAAAGACATTCTAAGAATAACGCTGGAAAAATCCCACAAATGCAAGAAAATTGTGATTGTACGCTTCCCTGGAAGTCGACACTGTAGAATTAGTTAGGCAACTTGCGATATTTGCTTGTCTGCCAACTGCGCTCCTCCAATTCCGTAGTAGGTCGCAAGGGGGCACTCCGACATTCGTAGTGTCAATCGGTTTTATGAAATGAATTTCACACTCGCTGTTCTACATTTGTGACATGTTTTGGCGCGATGCAATTAGGCGGTTTCCTCATGCAAAGCATAAGGGTATATACGGGTGAAAAGCGAGTCTGTCGGCATGATGGTGCCCGTATTACAAGGCTCCACCGGCATGAGCTATTCGTTAAGCTCTTTGTATCAGTCCTAGCTGATCTTCCAGGGCCAGGCTAGACAGCAGCGCCTCCCATTCGCGCTATGTGCCGTTTCTATCGTGCTCTTAACCGTGCTCTGCACACTCCCACTTGATGTGAAAAGTTTTGGTGTTGCTGCACACCTACGGGCATATATCTCTACGCGGTGAGGTAGATCAGGTGGACTGTGTTCAGATTTATGTAAGTGTTCGCCTGTAGTCTTCGTAGCACGGTCGCCTCCGTAGCGCTCAGTTTGTCATGTGGGGGTGAATAGATCTGTCTATTTTCCTTATAGTTTTAAGAATCGCTGCGTAGCAGAGGTCTTGGGGTGTAGGGTCCACTATATCAGAGTTTCGGATGTCTTGCTGATTTGTAAAGCCTGGAGCCGTCTCGTGGGCATGCAGGTTCCTAGTCACGCCTTCGTGCCACGGTGCCCAGGTCACACTCTGTACGTATTTCACTATGGGGTCCCATCCAGGCCCAACCAATTTTCGGAGCACCTGTGCATCGTTGCCTTTTAGATGGTTTCTACAAGCTTTTTATCGTTGCCTTTTAGATGGTTTCTACAAGTTTTATGAGTCAGTGTTGGTGCATAATGGGGCGTTGCGCGTGTATACCTCTTCCATTTCTGTTGTCGAAGCTCGATATACTGAAGCGAGGACTGCAATTTTAGATGCGAAGTATCTTAAGGCCGAGCTCAATCCGGTGGTGTGCGGCGTGGCCACCTCTGCTTCATTCCAACCAACACCCTCTAGACTCTAAGGCCGAAGCGCTCTCCGCATTCGAAGTGCTGACGTCACCAAGTGGAGGCGGTGACGGCAGCGGGAATCCGGTTTCCCCCGTTCCCGGTGGCCCGCTCAAACGCGGATGGATACAACACGAAACACGTGTCACTGGTCGTGACTAAAACAGTCGCGCCATTTTTCTGAATAAAGAAATACAATCGGCCGAAGAAACCTGCAATAATCCTATGACAGTTATCTTTAAATGCAAATATCAGCACCTAGCGAGATAACTTTCTACTCAAAAGCGTGCTATATTTAATGACGGAGGGCAAGTAGTGCGGCGGCACACCGGCACGTCAGTTTGTTTCCTGCTGCCACACGTGGTATGTCGGTTCCGTCGGGTGCAGTGTGCCATTTTTTCGAATTGTGAAAACGTCGTGCGTGCTGCCAAGCGTGTGTGGGGCATTGAATTCGTCACACCGAACAACATGTGCTGTGTCTTCAGTGCAGTAGCAATTACGACTTGAAGTGCGAGGTGTGCGTTTTTTTTTTCCAAGACGCGGAGTTGCGCTGAAAATGGCTGCGCGCGATTTCGTGTGACAACTTCACTCCTTCACAGAATCCCAGGGTGAGTTTTCCTGCAGAATATTCTACATATACTTCCGAGCGTGATTAGAAGTACGACGGTCGCCACTTCTTGAAATGCCAGTGACGAGGATGAGGAATGGCATGACCTTCAGAGGGAAGCAAACTGTTCACGGCCTGGCTGCAACGTAGTTGTCACCGAGGAAACGCAGTGAAAACATGACGGACATTATCCCGGTATTGGTGTATGTGGCAGGGCATGCTGTCTACGCCGCCTTGAAGGAACTCAAGAGTGGAAATGTAGAGAAGCAATGACATTGAATAAAGAAACTTCAGTTTGTGTTGCAGAGAAGCACTGACCTCGTCAGAGCAATGGACCGAGGAAGTCTCCTGCTTTTAGCGCTATTTGTCGTAAATGCTGTCGCATATAATTATGCAGCCGTGGAGCAATCGTCAAAACAAGAAGTGCTTTAAAGTTGTCGAACCAGCACCAAGTGGTTACAGACCTCACCGTGGAGCTCCTAACCAACGACGAGTCGTCAGATTTTTATACCTGCGACGATGGACATGCTTAACAGCTGGTTCTGAAGCAGTGTTGCAGTGCAGCACGAATCCTCTCATACAAGTCTTTAGCCGCAAGAAATGGTTTTAGAAGCTGAATCGAAATCAAAGAAGGGAAAGCTGGAAACGCTAAGCTAGAAATAGCTCTCGAAGTGCTTTTGGCTCCGCTGTATATAAAGTTGTTCAGACAAAATGCCATCATTCTCCCGTTCTCGCTTTAAAGCACGCTTGCGACCTGGTGTGATTTCCTCTGTTTCATTTATTACCTGCCCATAAGTTTCCCTATCACTGGCAAGCGCAACTCGAGGAGGCAAATGTATGGAGCCTACGTATTTCGCAGAACAGTTAACCTTGAGTTTTACTTAAGGGAAGGGTAGCTTGTTCCTATGAATCTCTTTTTTTTTTTCGAACTTCCCTGAATGCATTACGCGAAGATAATTTTCTTCGAGGGTGTGACTACGTGTTCGGACTCTTTTGGTCGATGTATCAATCAGTCGCAAATTTGTGCTACCTGCCGGATGTATAACCAAGAACCGATGAACAAAATTATGCGAAGTTCCTGCACATTTGATATATCTATTTCTGTTACTACCGAGGTGAAATACAGGGCATAAGCTCAGCAAAACTCTGTTTAAGTGCTTAATATTCCTCAGAGCAAACACACGTCTTTTACTTATTCACAAAAGAAAAAAATATAGCAAAATTTGTGAGGCTTACTTCCTACGCGCCAAACAGGTACCTGACGAAAGAAAAGGCACAGACAAGCTCACAGCAGACGTTACTACGCAAGCCTTCGCTGCTTGGTGGCGAGCAACCGCCGCCGCCGCTTCGTGACGTCACGGTGGCAGCCTTCAGGCCTTAAAGTCTAGAGGGTGTTGTTCCACTATGTGCATGGAGTAATGAGAGTAATAAAGGTTTGAAACGGAGGACTGTGTCAACAAACTTCCTATCCGGGGCCAGGAAAACGTTGTGGAACTAAGGCCCTTATGTTCCTTTTGAGAAATATTCAGTGCGTCATCGCGGCATTGGCTGTGCGGGGCGTTGTTCGCCGAGCCCGTGTCAGCGGAGCGGGGCGTCCACGTCCCGTACGCGGTCGTTCAACTCCCCGCTGTGTCTATCGTCTCGTGGGCGCTCTAGACCATGTTCACAGCGTGGAGTACTACTGTGTTGTGTGGACTATCATGTGGTCTGTTGCGTGAAGTGAGATGGAAGCACCAGAGTGTGGTCCGGGACTTGTCCCAAGAGATTAGATAGATAGATAGATAGATAGATAGATAGATAGATAGATAGATAGATAGATAGATAGATAGATAGATAGATAGATAGATAGATAGATAGATAGATAGATAGATAGATAGATAGATAGATAGATAGATAGATAGATTAACGGAGATAACCATACAGGATTATCTCCATTGTCCGTCGTGACGGCGCGCCTGCGCAGCTTGTGGATATATAAACCAGTGGATCTGCCTTAGATAAAATAGTTGTCAGTTCGCGCCTATGTTCGTCTTCCTTTCTGTCATCCCGTTTCGTTGCGCTATTTACGGCGAATTTAACGTCAAAAGACCACCTCGCCGAACATTCAGCACATTTAGCCCTGCAGAGCAGTTTGTCTGTGGTGGCTTCGGTTTTGTGTGAACGAAGATGTGTAAATGAATAGAAAAATATCTGTACGGACTCTATACGCGGTAATATAAGTGACCACCCTGTATACAATGGACTCTGTCCTTTGACTCTGCTAATTCTTTATACGCCACAATATCACGTATGTATGTAGTGCTTCTGTTTATTTTTCTATTTTCTTATTCTTTTATCCGTTCTAGTTCTTGTGCGTTTCTTCATTACTACTATTATGTTGATGGTATAGCCGGCTCTAATGTAGCCTACCTTCCCATGTTTTTTTTTTATTTTTCATATATAAATAAAAAAATAAGGTGTGTTTTCTGACCTGGGTGGAGAGCGCGCGGGTTAAGCACACGGAACACGAGCCGGAAGTGCCTCGCATTTCTAATACGTTGAAGCGACGAGGAAGAAACGGCCGCGTTGCTGGACGCAGTCCAGGAATCGGGCCACGTTGTTCAATGTTCGGTCAACCCCGGGGGGCTGCTCCGCTGTTTGGAAAAGCAAGACGCTCCGGAAAACGCCTCTCCGACGATAGACAAGAGCCACGAGCAGCGAAGTACACGGTCCAGCTATTGGTGGGAAGCTATAGGCTTCTGCAGGAACAAAATCAACTCGAAGAAAACGTGAGGACGCAACAAGGGCCGGTGGAATAATACTTGGTTTAGAGATGCATACGTAGTGGAAAAGTTTGTCGGCGGCAAACTTGGACCGTGCGCCTCGGACAGATACGGATGAACACGCATACAGACGTATATATATGAATTGGCATGATAGATAGATAGATAGATAGATAGATAGATAGATAGATAGATAGATAGATAGATAGATAGATAGATAGATAGATAGATAGATAGATAGATAGATAGATAGATAGATAGATAGATAGATAGATAGATAGATAGATAGATAGATAGATAGATAGATAGATAGATAGATAGATAGATCTTGTACTTAGACGTGAGAAACGAAAACATTTGTTGCTGCGTATATATCGTTGTGATTTATATTTTGTTGTTTTGTCCTGGTCATTTACACAGGCCGTTGGCAGTAGTGAAAGAAAAGCCTGACAGAGGTTCCATCAGCCAAAGCCTTTGTTTACACTCTGCACAACACAGCCCTGACAGATGGGAAAATACGATCTCGATAACAAAGTACAGCGTGCATATATGGATCGAGATGGAATGCTATGTTTCTTCCACTTCGTAAACATTGGCGCGGAAAAATACTGAGTTGTCGGACTGAAGACGGCGAGGACGTTTCGGTGTGGGAAAAAACAACAAAAACACGTAAATAAACAATGTGAAAAAAAAAAAAAAGGTGGGCGTGTGGGAGTACACAACAGGAGGTCCAAGTGCGAGCAAACGAGGCCAATGGGAAGGAACGTCTCGGTCGACTTGCGATAAACCTTCGGTGCTCCGAACAACGGACAGAACGATACTCGCTCTCAGGGTTTCAGATCGGCACGTACAGCGGTGAGCACTCTTAGGGTGAACACGCGAGCGCGTGGCCGACGGCTCTGTCGGCGCCGCGTAACGGTCATCGGTGGAAACATTGCGCATGCGCATCATGCGTTCTACGAAATACTCTTTCCACCGCGCGCACACAAGCGTATCCCGAACAAGCATATCTATGACGCAGTGCGCGTGGTGGAAAGAGTGTATCGCAAAGCACATGCTGCGCATATGCAATGTTTGTAACGATGGCTGTTACGCGGCGCTGATAGTGCCGTCGGCCACGCGCTCGCGTGTTCACCCTAACAGTGCTCACCGCTGTACGTAGGGTTGCCAGTACCGGGGCGTGTGCGCACCGCAGCTGGATCACCAGATGGCGTGGCGCGCGCGCCGGAAGCACCTCGTTCCTGGGCTGCCCTACTTCCGGTGGGCAGATGTCGACTCCGCGGCAAGTTCCGGGAGGTGGTCACAACACACAAGCCATTCCTCGCCCGCCCATCCCTTTCCTTCACTTTCTGTTATATATACGTATACATGTATACCCTTTATTGCAATTTTCTTTTCCTCCGACGTTTGTTGGTGGGCGCGGCGCGTGCCTCTGGCACCCGCCGTGCATTACGGGCGTTCACTGCCGCCGGGCAACTCTTCTACGAAGCGGAACGTGCGATCGACTCCGGCAGAGGCCCTCCATGAATTCCCATACCTTTTTCGCCGGTGTAGTACTATAGTAATATATACGCATGCGGCGGGGACGCGCGACGCCCGAAGTTCTCCAGAGGCCTGCCGACGTCGACATATTCCTCGCCGCGCCTCAGTGCGCGCGGCGTTTACGCTCGTGCGCTACACCGAGGGATTCTGAAAGTGAAAAAGTGCAAACTAGGTGCCACCCGTCATTGTCGAAGTAGACGGCGCAGCCGGGTAGTCCTCGCGACCGTGTGCGGTGCTGTCGTATACGTTCACGCAGTATCGCAAAGAATCGCACGTACGGCGAAAGAACAAAACGGGACACACGTGCTTTGGCGTCCATGTGATTATTTGCGCTACTGCGTGAATTATGTACTACCAAAGAGCCCGTCAACATGTTTTTTACAGCGTTCGTTTTGATCAGCGACATTTGAAACGTCCAGATCAAGGGTAGAAACTCGGGCATGTTGGTAGCTCATACTAAATCTGAGAACAGCGCAAGAAACAAGCACTAGCGAAGAACTCGCACACAGTGCTGTTTGCGTAGACGTGCGCACGAGGAAGGCAGGCATACATAGCCTGCCTCGCATGCATAGCCGGCAATTGTTCCACCTGAGCATTTCATGCGTTGATAGCAGGAGTGTTCGTGTCATGAGGCGTTGATCAGCCCCATGTTTCGCAGCAAGGCAATCGACAGCCATAGAACTGTCTTTCTGGTTTCCTTATACACGCTGATTTGTTTGTCTCTTACAGCAATCGTGTTCGCAGAGACGGCTTGACATTTGACTGTACACTTCGCGAAATTGATGTTTTGTTTAAGGCTCGATAGAATTTCGCACGTATACATGTTCTGTGCTCGGCGCGTCTTACGCTTCTGAAATGCCATCAGCAGCATTTGCGCAGTAGCCATGAAAGAATGAGAGTGCGCGCACGTGTGTGTCCTTGCGTGGCTGTTGACAGCAACGGAGGTGTATCCAGTCTCACAAGCCGCCGGCATCTTCCCTATATAGTGCCCGGAAGACTCGTGCGCAATTACATCACCACTGGCTGCTGCTCAGTAACAAACGCAGATCGCGACATAAAAGGAAATACAAAGGGATTCAATTCGTGCGGTCGCCGTAACTCATATCCCCTCCTCCCCCCCCGCCCGCCTTTTCAAGCCCTGCTCTTGCGGGGCTCTCTAACCTTTTTATCAAAGTGACATGGTATCCGAAACTGCAAATTTACTCCTTGAATGGAATATATCAAATTTCCCTTACTAGGAAATATGTGCTGCACTTTCAGGCATTTCATTACACTTATAATCTTGGATCCGTGGCTCAGGCTGGATGCAGGTTACAAGGCGGAGTGACAACTATTTCATTAATGCCGTCGAAAATTGTGCGCACGGTGGCCTCATGCGAGGTCCTGCGGGCGACCAGCTGTTAGGTAACAGCTGGACTTAAGCTGACATCGTGTCTAGACAGACACCCCGCGGAAGCGGTCTCGTTAACCAGCTCCGACCATTCGAGCCCTCCGACCTTGCAGTAAGTCAGAATTAACGTGTTTGTCCCCGCTATCTTCCTCGCCGTGGTACTGGGCTAGACACCACTGTTGCCGACCGGTCCGCAGCCCACGGGTTGCTTGGGGATGCCAGCTGCGAAACGCGGCGCTGTTCCAGCCGGCTATGTCGTGTTTGCGCCGTCGAGCTCCTTCCTTACTCGCTCGTTACCTTCTCTGTCTGTTTTTTCTTTCTTTTTCCCGGAGATCTCGCAGCTGACAAGCAGAGAATCGACAATGGAGCGGCTGTTGTCAACGTGAGAAACGACGCCGCGCTTTAGTCCGCGCATGCGCGCTGCGTTCGGCGGCAGATGGAAAAGCCACACGCGTACGTACGCTCGGTTTATCCTTTCACGTCGTCTTCGCCGCCGCGTTACGCAAGCTGCCCCACGAGGAGGAGGAGGAAGGAGAGAGGCGTTCTTCGGTGTGATTCGTCTCACGCGATACACCCAGAATGTTCTGGTCTTTTCTCAACGAGGCAGCGAGAGCACCCCACTTCACCTACACGCACCCTTCCCCTCGCCGATCTCTATTCTCTCATCCTGACGCTGTTAGCAAAAACAGGAAGCACCGGCTTCGAGTCTGCTAGGATATTTCTCGTATCGCGTGTACACGAGACGGCGCGTGTTGCGTACGTGATGGCGGTAGTTCACGCGCGGCTTGTGCGGATGGGGGGTGCTTGTCGGACTCGGAAACAAGCATGCGTAATCGATACTCGACTTCCGTGTGTGTCGAGGGAGCTACGCCGAGTCGCACGTCGCAATTAACAGTGGCCTAAATACGGTCGAAAGAATGGAGGCATTCCGAGCAGGGGACGTATCACTCGCGTTAACCGCGTAGAGTGGGGTACTCTTTACCGAAACCTTGGTGATCAGTTTTAGTGTGTATGTGTGCGTCAAAGGATGTATCTACTGTTCGTCTGATCACTGTGCGCGTAATTATCATCACACAGCATCTCCCGGAAAAAAAGTGCCAGAGGATCAGTCGGGCTAGCAATAACACCTTCTCACTAATAGTCATAATATCTCCCTCTCTCTTCGGACTGGCAGTGCGATTGCGAATAGGGCATACCAGCACAATCAATCAGAGACCACGGACTGGCGACGCAATGTAAAAGCTGGACCCAATACGCATTGCATGGAACATATAATGACGAGGCTCACACACGAACATTATTGCCCGAAAAATAAGTCCGACACATTGTCTAAGCACATGTTCTATCGCTGGTACGCCAGCAGTTGCGTTGTATATTCACGTGTGCGGCTTATGATATGATGCATATACGAGTCATGTTTTTGAGCGTTTCAATGTGTCGCCGCGTTAGAGTTCAAAGTGCAGTTTCTGCTGCAGTAAAACTAGCTGAAGCAAGACTTCGTCATCCGTCCTGTATTGTATGATGAAACTAGCGCACAGACACAGGAAACATTAAGAGGACACTGCTTCGCTGATATATTGATCCAAGTGTCCTCCTCGTGTCCCTCGCGCACCTGTGCTCGGGTTTCATCGTACGATCAAACCAATTAGCCCAGCTTAATGTGTCATCTCGTATTTTTCTTTTTTTCCTGTTTTCTCTGGCATTGCCCCCGATGAGCTTAGATGTCCAAGTTGCAGCTGAATCCCGGCTTTCTACATACAGCACATTTTATGATTGCTGGCTTAACGACAATAGCAGAAAACGCATAGGCATGCGGTCAACGTAGACTTCAGGAAAGGCCGCGGTCCCCGCGTGTTGGCGTCTACGTCACCACGCACACGTCACGAGTCAGCGCGCGTGACTTTGCCTCGAGGTAGGCGGAAGACCGGTTGCGCTTCCCGTCAGCGCGCGCGACCGGCGTGTTCGTCCGTTGGCGACGTGACGGATAAGATTTCTTCGAAGCCAGCGAGACCTCCACATGATGCCGCTCTATATGTGAGGGCCACAGCCCGTGTGATGCGGGGAGGGCAGGGGGCGCCATTGGACGTACAACAGTCCTTCTTATGTTAGCCACCTCTTCAGCCAACGTGTCTGTATGGACTACTTTACGGATGGTTTTCGGTGCCGCCATGTTGGACTGTTAACCTTGCCGTTGTGTATATATTTAACTAAACGAACAGTGTTACGGACGGCACATAAGCATGAAAACAGTTGGGTTGGTTCATTCGACGCTTCATGACCTTATCAATTCACGTCGCGATATACAAAAGTAGGAAAACGTTCGTTTAACTGCCCAAAGTGGCGGCGCCCATGTGTCGATTGTAAAATCATCAATAGTCACCGCAGAAAAAGATTAGCACGAGCGACCGTTGCGGCCAATAGCCGCTTGTGTTAACCTCTTTTTTTTTTTTCTGCGGTGACCGTATATAATAGCAAGTTAGGAACGCCATCGCTGTCGAGCCATAACCCAGGGACACATTTACAAATATCTTTACATAGCCGTCTCTACGCCTGCATGTTTGGCTTCGATTCGAGCTGTGTAGGTCATAAAACAGTCCTAAACATGCGGGAAATGCATCAGACTTGCGTTCAGTGAAAATAACAAGGTGTAGCAGGTATTAACAAATGAAACAATCGAGTAGCCGCCACGGTGGTCTAGTGGTTATCGTGCTCGAATGCTGCCCCGAAGGCGGCATTTTCGATGGAGGCAAAAATGCTTGAGGGCCGAGTACTTAGATTTAGGTGCACGTTAAAGAACGGCAGGTGGTCGAAATTATCGGAGCCCTCGACAACGGTATCCCTCGTAATCATATCGTGGTTTTGGGACGTTAAACCCCAATTTTATTATTACTAAACAATCGAGTTAGGTAGAACATAACGACAGAAAGTTGAGCTGGTTGGTAAGGATTCATGATGACAAAGGAAGGTAGGCGTGCAAACACGGGCACACGAGAAGAGAGCAAGACAACTGAGCAAGTTGGCTGATATCGTCCCCTCCGCCTTTATATTTACGGCGTGTGTGTGCGCGTGTGTTTACGGTGACATCCAACATTTTGGGAAATATGTGGATGTAACTGCGTATATGTGGCACTGACGCGTGTACTGCACGTACCTTTGAAACCGCAGCTCGCTCTTTCGGAGTCGAGGTGTTTTTTCTACAGGCAAATGTGAAACGCTGTCTTCTGTATCAGCTTAATGTTAATAAAAAATAATAAAGAGAAGATAGTGAGAATGTCGGACCCAGGCGCTTGTCTTATTAAGCAACACTGGCGACCGGTTATAGATGATGATTCATGAGGTTTAATTACATAAGGGCCAGGTTATTACCAAAGAGGCCGGTTATATATGAAGACGGTGGTATAGTATACGTTCAGGCCTTACTACCGCACTAATAGTTCCAGTTCTCCGTAAAGGCCAGCACCTCCATTTCTCTGCGTGCCGTCTTGCCGGATCTTTCTACAGCATAAGCAGCGGCGTATTTCTCCACGATGTAGGTGTATAGAAAGAACAAGAAAAAAAAAAGAAACGCCAGCTAACCCGTGTTATGTTCTCGGTCATTTGTATTTACAATAGGCGCTTAGCTCTACAACGCACATTGCTTTTCAAACTTCCAGATCAGCTCATACACCAGGGTCTTTCTATTTGCCAACGATCCGGAAGGTCTTATTCGAGATCTCGTTGCTACTACCACTGTAAAAACGTCGGTTTAAGTGCTTGCGCAATAGAAGCTCATACGCATTGACGCGGCATCCGTTATCGCAGGTGCCTAGATCACTCCATTGTGCGCATGCCGCCTGCCCTTCGTCGTCGATTTCTCGCCTCGCTTCCAGAAACCTCGAGACGCAAGGGGGCAACCGCATAAGCACCCACGCCTGCAAGAAGTTCGCCTAGCCAGTTGTCCTTGACGAGGCCATGAAGAAAAAAAAAAAAGAAATGATGGCGAAACGGAGACGGACGCATGAAATGATTCTGGGCGACCCTCACACGCCTGTGCCTTCTTTCTTTCTTTCTTTCTTTCTTTCTTTCTTTCTTTTCGTTTTCCCGTTCTGTCTGTCCTGCTGCTACCACGTGATCTATATGCCGCAAGAGGCGACGTCCGGGAATCCTTCGGGGCGCGGTTTAACGATCGCGCCAGAGCGCAGCGCTAGTGGGAGCGGAGACGTCACGAACCCCCGTCGACGCTGTGACGCTCGACCTGACGTCACGAACGCCCGCATTTGCGGCCTGACTCAACGCGCGCCAGCATCGTTCGTGCCTCTCGCTTCCTCGCTGAGAGACAGAGGACCGTATTGTGGAGCGAACGCACGTGTGGGCAATTTACCAAGGAGCTTCCACTCCTTTCTCTGTCGAGACGGAGACTCCCCCCTTGAGCGCTGGAGCTACGACACGAAGTGTAGGTCCCGGGGTGGTTTTTTCCATACCAGGTGCTCGGGACGACTCGGATGTGGCAGTGGCCATAGAGTTTCCTACAATATTTGCTAGAGGGATCCGTGGCGCTGCGATCGTTCAACCACCATGAAAATGATGCGTAGTACACGCTTCGAGCGCACTTGCGGCTTGTTTATTGTTGTGTATTGGCTTTCGTTTCGGATAAAAGAATGGATCGTCGTGAACTTCGTGAACATCCAGGTATCAACGGTGTTAACGCCATGACACGTGGTCGGGGGATTTTGAGCCATGCGAGACGCTCGGTGGAACTCCCGTTCACAGTTGCGGTGCGGTGTGTGGCGCCCGATACGTTAAAGGGCTACCCCGACCTGGTAATTTACAGTAAATGCGCTTCGTATGATCTAACGGCATGCCTAAACAGTATAGGTTGTGGAAAGAACTTACCCCACCCTCCCATCTCACCCCTCGTATACTGGGGCTAGGTGGCGCACTTTTTTATTTCCTGACCGTATATACATAGATAAAGTGCGTATCTTTTATCAATGCCCACCCCTTATAGATTCCAGCGCTGGTCGCAGCCGTCGTCAACACTAAGTGCTCTGAAAACGCTAGTGTGTATTCTTGAAAAGCACCATCGATAGTTATTGAAAAACCCATAATACTCTGACATTTATCCTTTTGTCTTCTTTTCTTCTGTTCCTTTCTGCCGTTACCCCATCTCCTGTGCTGAGTAACTAACCGTAATGTTAACCTGGTTAACCTCTCTGCATTTCACCTCTTTTTATCTCTCCCTCTTTCTCTCTCTCGCTGTAAGGGCATTTGATGTAACACAAGCGAGTGGACTTACTGAAAGACAACGTACTTAGTCTGTAAATTAAAGGCAATAGATGAAATGAGTAACAATAATGGTAGGAAAGCACGAACACGAATAACAAGTCACTCCATGTGGGCGTGCACGAGAGGCGGGTGCAGAAAAACACGTTAGATAAGGCAGCCAGGCATGCACGACGAGCTATACGTGGTGTGATTCCGGTTGCCGCATGTACCCCGCATCGCTGGCTCCAATCTCTCGTCACGTGCACCCTCTGTCTTGCTTTATGTATTTTTTCTCTATTTTTTCCCCCTACTTTCTCACCCCGCTGGCCCATTGTGAGCGTAGCCTAGCGTCGCTAATATTGTGACGCAATCAAGCCGTCCTTACTTCTGGGATCCTTTATAAGCTTCTTGTTTTCGTCGACGTTGGTGCTGTGAGAGTGGGAGAGGGGAGTGCGCTAGCAGAGAGCGAGAGAGAAGATATCAGGGTCGAGTTGAGCGCTATTGACGCAACGCAGCTCGGTTGTCGCAACGTAGCCATTAGACTATTAGACGTAGCAATCCCGCGAAGAGCTCCTCTTCTTCGTGTAGCTTTGCGAGCACGCCATGGTTTGTTGGTCTTTTCGTGGTGAAATATTGTTCGGCGTGTAAAATGGTCGGATACGGGGACGGAGGGCTCCTGGGAAGAGAGAGAGAGAGGGGGTGGGTCTTGTAGCTCTTGCTTCACTTTGGTGATCGTGTTCTTATGAAGAAAATAAGACTAAAAAAAGGGGGGGGGGGGTTCCTCGTTGCAGTGACGTACAGTCGGTGAGCAGAGGCAAATGACAAAAAAAAAAAGTGATGCCTGCTTCTAGCCGCTGACAATATGCCGCGATGACTCGGTTGTATGCAACAGAAAAGTTGTAGTTGATGGGCATTCCGGGCTCGCGACGTGATTACCTAGCCCGAAAAAGACGTGTACCAAAGAGAAGCACACGAAACACAATGGTAGACTTCATCTGAGAGCTCGTGTGTGCTTTGAAACTGCGTAGCAGAAATTCAGTAGGAGTCTTTATCCCACGCCTTTTTTGGTGTTATAGTTCATAATTTCTCAAGAGTGAACTCGCTAGCACATGACACTTTGTATGCGAAGGACGAGGGCGCTTCTTCAATGCCATGCGAGCATACGTAGCATATCAAAGGAAATTAGTTGAAACGCAGAAGCGATCGCGTACTTTAAAGACGTCATGCGCCGTTTTCAAACGCTTGTTTTCAAAAGTCCTGTGCCTACCGTGCAGGACAGCACATGATTTGCCGTCTCGAGAGGCGAGACCCTGCATTTTACTAAACAAAACAGCCCTCGTAATTCACTGCTTGTGCTTCCTTGTACTGCGCATATCAAGCTCACCGCGGCTCCGTTCACTGTTCGAAGGTACTACGTGGACTATAGCTACACACGCCGAGGCTTATAGTATATCGCACCTGGTGTCATCACTATAGTCATGCCCTGTTCCTTAGGAGCGAGTTATCTTACATCAACCCGCCTGAATGACTCGATCATTGTGACTGTGGATTGATAAAGTTTTTGTGTATTGCACATAGACATAATCAAAGTGATTTTGTTAGACCCTCCTCCTCTTTAATTCTCTCATACCCCTTCTCCCAAGTACAGGGTGGCCAACTGTAGATCCCGTCTGGTTAATTTCCCTGTATTTTCATTTAATTTCTCTCTCCCTCTTCTACATCAGTGTCGGGCAGCATGGGTTTCACGCGTTCGATATAGAGAATGTTTCGCTGTATCAGGGTTTGCTGTTCGACTAACCTTTCGTGTTTGTGCAGAATACTTAAGGCACCTCGTAGGAGCTCGCATTAAGTCGCTCCTGTGCACTAGTGTGTCAAGTCCCGGCTATGCTCGTTGAAAATGTGAGTCATGCAGGCCGCGCGTTGTCCTTCGCCCAGAGTGTGACTCTCTCTCACTGACTGATCGGCCCAGTCCGGCACCAGCTGTACACCACCATGCTCGGCTGGCTGTGCGTGCGAACTGAGACGTGCGAGTCGGTGTGTAGTAGTGAGCTGCGTTGTGCCGGGTTTCCGCTCTGGTGCCCCGCACGCCATCGTAGCAGCAGTCGCCTCCGCTAGGCGGCCACGTGTGTCGCCGTCGTCACTGGAGCGGCGTTGGAGGCGAGGAGGTCGTCCCGGGAAAGAGGAGGAAAACTCGAGGGACCTTGAGATGAGAGTACATGGCTGTGAGAAAGAAAAAGAAAGAAAGCAAGATATAAAAATCATTAGTAGGGGGGGTTGTTGCTCATTGCGCTCGTTTCTTTCTTTTGTTTCAGCTTATTTCCACTTCCACTCATAGCTAGCCGTTTTTTAACTTCTTTTTACGTGACCTTTTGTTTGTTTTTGTCCCCAGTTCTGGGAATTAGTACACCTGATAGCGTCGCGTGTTTTGAGGAAGAGAGTGAGGGAAAGAGTGGAGGCGGAAACGGAAAGGGAAGGACGACAGAGGGCTGAGAAGTCGTTCTACTGACAGTACTGACAACTGTCAGTGGTTGCAGAAAAGGCAGTAACGTGAGGAGAGTGGACCTATGCTAGAGGGCACGCTCAACCCTCACAGACACAGGACGGATGTTCGCAGTAGCATGGGGACTTCGGAGTGTCAAATGAGGGACGCCGTTTGGGGGGGAATCCCGGGCTAACTGGCTATCCCGAGTTATCTGACGTGTGCCTAAATCTGCAATAGCGTGCTAAAATGGGCTAGATGGTTGATCTTCATGGCAAAAGCAGCGCAAAAAGACAGCGCCTTTTAACACGAGTGCGTGAAAGAGCGCGTTTCGCAGAAATTACGGCGTCGGCGTCGTGGGTTGTGAGCGAAATATCAGCGTTGTCCTTAACCGAAAAATTGAGAAAGATGCAAATAAAATAAATAACAAAAATCTTTGGTTCGAGTAAGATTTGAACCCCGGCCTTCCGCATGGCAAGCAGGTGTTCTACCACAGACCCATGCCATTGCTTGAAGGTGCTTCGAAAAAAAAAAAAAAACACTATATGAATGCCTTGTGGTGGGAAGAGTCTCCTTAACGTATGTATTATTGCGTGGCAGAAGTGTAAGATAGCGCAAGGCGTTGCAACATGTGAATTGGGCAATGAGTGGGTGTTTTAAAGGCCCACCCATTACGAAGCGCTCAGACATATTTAATCATCATCAGCAGCAAAGGCATCATCAAAGTGAGCAGCGGCGTAGGTTCGCATGTTGCCTTACGGACGCGTAATTTGCCTCGGCACAATTAGCTGCACCGAACCCGTCCCGTTCAACAAACTGTTGAACGGGACTGTTTCCGGGAATGAACGGGATTTATGAGAGGGACAGGTTAGTGTGCTCTTCGCTGATTCGCAATAAATAAATAAATAAATAAAACAGGAAGCAAAGGAGAAGTAGAAAGAGAGAGAAAGAAAGGAAAAAATAGGAAGCAAAATATAAATAAATAGAAATAAAGAGAGAAAAAAGGCAGAAAAAACGGGACAAAAGAAAAAAGAATGAAAGCGAGGAGGAAAGAAACCGAAGAGAAAGAAAGAAGGCTGCCCAGCCCCGCATTTCCTTCAGGCTTGGCATCCCTAGTGCGAAGCTGCCTTTTTTTTTCAACAACGAAGCTGTTCTTATAATCGACTCTTTCCTGTCCGATGTTGGTGTAACGCAGATGGTACATTTTACGGGTATGTTCCACAGAAATTGGGTAAATACCACTACTCACCACTGGCCCACTAAAAATGAAGAAGAAAGCTTGTTGCGGGTCGGAAGCTGTTGAAACTCACAGGAGACAACAAGAGGAAGAAGTCTGCGGGCTCTGAAGGCGCGCGCAGTAGTAATAAACAGAATAACAAAAAGACATGTAGGGAAGGGTGTTTCAGCTCCACTCACGTGAAAGCTCTGGAGGGGCGAAGCATGCAGTGTGCGCCGGTGTTTGACTGCTAATGACTGCTATAATGGGCAATGAGAGACAGAAGAAAGATTAGACACAGATACCTGCAGTCCCCTTTAAGTTAACGTGCACGCTGCGAATCTTTATTGTTCAACTACGCACAAGAGAAATCTCTCAGCGGCACTACATTGCAGGTCAAGATCCAGCGCCTATATATACGCAGTGGCCGGTGAACGGTTGTGCAGCGCGAGTAGTAGTTTTTTTTTTTTTTTCAATCAAGAAACTAGCTAGCAGACGCTGCCTGCGTCGGCGTTGTCTCTCGCGGGCGAGGGCGCGTTCTCGTTCCTTGGGAGCTGGTAGTTCAGCGTTCATCGCAGAAAGAGCGCTTCCACAGTCAACGCGCGCCGTTCGCTCTCTCTCGCCACACGGCGAGCGCTGAGGCGGTGGCGCCCTCTCATGCGCTCAAGCAGATGGACCGTCACGACAGCAGACGACGATGCACGCCGAGACCCTAAGGTGCTTCGCCCCTAAAAGGAAGATTTATATCGTAGTGGACACTGCGCAGCTGTACTTGCAGTGGGCATTCTAGGATACTTTAAAAAGGCCAATGTTACGCGCACGGACGTTCGTTTCCTTGCGCTACGGCTGAGGCATGCACCGAGAACCGAAGCTAGGCTAGCAGTTGAGAAGGCGATGCGCACAGCGCCCGATTACGATCTCGCGTTCTAATCTTGAAGGAGAAGCTCAAGCATCCCCCAAGTTTCTTGTGTGGTTCTTCGTCTCGCATTGCCTAAATTTAAGTATACGAGGTGTTTCTTGCATGCCGTCTCCGTCGAAACGCGGCCGCCGGGTATCGAACCCGCCGCCTCGAGGTTGGCGGCGCAACACCTCAGCCACTCGGTCGCCAAGTCGGGCACTTCGAAGCCCTCATCAGCGCTCGAACGAGAAGTGACATGTTGAAGCCAGTGTTGCGACAATAGGGCTTGTTTGTTTTCGTCAATTGAAGAGAGGCAATTGTTATGACGAAGACAGGCCCCTTTGTACGAACGTTGACTCCGGCGTGAGACACTCGTCTTTCGAACGTCAGCAACTTGAGCTATAGTTGTGAGGTATTCGCAGAATAAATTATCTACCTGCAGACGAGGACTGAGGTGAAGGTAAAAGGCACTTCTGACGTCCATTTCGCCTCACTCGAGTCTGTGTGTGTCACGCCAATTATTTTTCTGTACGATAAATACGTCGCTCAAGCGCTGCTGACTGCTTGCACGTGCATTGCAGCTACTCATTAGAACTTGAGAACTGTATGTTTGAGGTAACTCGTGCCAATTATCCATTTTAAAAAATCAACGTGTCAAGTTACGAGAAGGCGTTAAATTGTGTGTTGTTCATCGTCCGCTTGAGCATTTCAGGCTATCTTTTTACAACCAACTTATAAGTAGTTAATTAGGTAATGCGTCCTTGAAGGCGTTCGTTGAAACCACGTGCGCGACTGACCAGATATGCCCAACCCTTCAATAAATAAATAAGAAAACAAATAAATCAATAAATACCAACTTATAAAGTATTGTTTAAAAAGGCAAAATCTTCAGCGGTGAATTTGTAGCACATGCATCAACAAATGTCCATAGATATAGAATATTATGATAGCTATATACTGTGGTTTCAACGTTTCGGTGATCCAGATAAAGTGGCCCACATTTGAAAAACGTATCACGTGACCAGGCGCTGGCGCTGCAGCTGCGTTAGTAGTAACTTCACACTAAAGGCATGAAGAGGCGGTAATTAGCCAACCGGGACGACTTGGGTGCGATTATATTGGCTTGCGCTTTTATCGAGGTGTTTTGTGTGTCGAAGTCTTGAATCGAATGATTTTATGGAGTGCTCAGTGGAGTCAGTCAGCGTTGACTGTGTGGTTGACTACGCCCACCATACCGTCACAGTTGGTGCCGTTTATAATGCCACTATTCGCGTAATGTGACAGCAGTCAAAGTCAGGGGACCGGACGAGTCGCTCGGTGCGTGCCCGCAGCGTGAGACACACGCAATGGTATGGGCTGCCATGCGCTACAGGTGCCTTCTTGCCCAATGCTGCGGCAACGCCTACCAGATAGATAGGCGCGTTCGTTTCGCAAGCAGAGCAAGCATATCTCACATGGTGTACGTGATGTGTGCCAACTGTTCTGTTTTCGTTCGGTCGGATCACTTGTTTTTGTCGGTCGACATGGAATTTCCTCTAGCAAGGACACCGTTCGTTTTCGTGCGCACCTGCAGCGGAGCCAACACAACTGCACTTTACTTACTATGATTGATTGAATGATTGATTGATTGATTGGTTGATTGATTGAGTGAGTGAGTGAGTGAGTGAGTGAGTGAGTGAGTGAGTGAGTGAGTGAGTGAGTGAGTGAGTGAGTGAGTGAGTGAGTGAGTGAGTGAGTGAGTGAGTGAGTGAGTGAGTGAGTGAGTGAGTGAGTGCCACAACACGCTGGCTACGCCTCTGGTGCTCTTGTCTATCGGTAACAAATTGCGGTCGCCTTGATATATGCGAACCGTATTGTCGATCACTTATTAGAATTTACTGATTATTAATTTGCTTGATTTATTCATAATTGGATTGGTTAATGTGTTAGGCACTCTACAGCAATACAGAGAGAGAGAGTGGGGTTTATTCCGACAGAAAAGCTGAGCGCAGCAATACAGGCAGGCGCTTTGAAGGGCGTCATAATGGGAGTTACGGGTTTAGTTTCACTACTGGGTGTTCTTTAATGTTCATACTCGGTTAAATATTCGCATCGCCTCACCTGGTTTAAATACTGTAGCTTTACTTGTGTCGTGTTTTTCAATGCAATTTTATCAGGGCTTTTGTTTCAATCACGGCGGTCTTATTCTGTGTTTTTGCGTTACTCAACTGGTTTCACATATTTTTTTTTTGTATCTGGTTTTCTTGTTTTGCTTGATGCGCTGACTGCCCCTCTGTTGTTTTCCTTATGTTTATTCAATTATGAGGTTCTATGCTAAGTCTCTTTTCAGTGTATAATTCACCACTCCGCTTCTCCCACTGTAATTCCCACATGCATGGGCAAATTGTCGGCCACACTTATAAAGAAATGAATAGAAAAAAGGTAACTGCATCTTTGTACTCACGTGTATGGTATCATATATTTGTTTACATGTAATTTCTTGCTTTGCAGTGAATGCTCAATAAACCACTCAATTGCCGCGCGTGTTGGAAGCTTCACCTTTGAATTCGTTCACGGTGTGATTAAGCATGCTCATTTCACCCGATGCCGGAGTGCTGACACTGCACTGAGAACGTTGCTATCATGGTTAACATGGTTATAATAATAATATCTGGGGTTTAACGTCCCAAAACCACGATATGATAAAGAGAGACGCCGTAGTGGTTCTTTAACATGCACCTAAATCTAAGCACACGGGCTTCCAGCATTTTCGCCTCCAATATGCGGCCGGGATTCGATGCCGCGAACTGCGGGTCAGCAGTCGAGCACTATAACCACTATACCACCGTGGCGGGTATGGTTAACATTGTTACAGGTGTAACGTCGGATATATGTGTTGCGCCCTATTACAACACGCTTGCGATACAATGATAGTGAAAACTTCATAAGAAAGCATAAGCGTCAGCCTTTCAGCGATGCCTTTGGAATATGTATTTGGAATATTTAGAAGATGTATTTGGAATATTTTTTAAATGTTAGAGATATGGTACGATTCACACTAAATGGATGTCTTGCTTTTGGTAGATGTTCTGAGATCCAGGTTATTTCTTCTTTTTCAAAAGGTTGATATCCTGTTTCGAGATCTGACGATCTTATAGCGGAAAGTCTATACGATCTGGAGGAAAATGCAAACAGATTCTTTTTCCAGCTCTCATCAGCTGTCAAAAATTTACCCACAGGAAATTCAACGAGCTAACTTCAACGACCTCGTTGTGCCGTGTATAAAGTCGTTTCTCTCTCTCAAGATCGTTCTTGGGTTCCGCATTGCGGCAATCAGAACAGAAACACAAAGAAACGATGCCCTCCTCTAATTCAGCATTAACGTGTTATCTAAACGCTACCTTGCATCGAGGGAACTCCCACGCAATGCCTCATACACGGACAGCGCGAGATTCCCATTTATTTACCTCAATCGACTTTTCCTTGGCCTATCCGATTACATCGATCTGACTTAATTTTTATTTCGCGAGTTGACCTTTTTGTCGCCCTCAATAAACTATGTGCGAGACAAGCACGACAGCAGAGGAAAAAAAAGCAGGAACTAGCGCCGTTTTCAGGCGCTCGTCAAAACCTCCGCGTTCCTGAAACGAAGCTGCCTGTCAAAAAACAAACACAAAATGATTTGGCCCATTTTTCTTTTCTCTCCCTCTATCTCATTCGCGTGGCCCTGACAAACATCCTTATTGAAACATCAAAGCCGTCCATCTCGCCTGCCCGTATGTATAAGCCGATGGAATTTTAGATCCGCCCCAATCGGCTTTTCAATACGAACGCGCGCGATCCGGCCGTGGCGATCGCAATTTCAGGTCATCGTATATACACACCATATACGGGAGGGAGGCGACGCGATGATGGGCCGTGCCGAAGCTTCTTTCTCATCTAGGCTATAGCGGAGCTATAAAACGCCATCTTGTTTTTCTCTTCACATCAGCCTGCCCGCTTCGCACGAGGAAAGTTGGCGATCGATCTACACTTCCCCGCCTTCGTTCCCTGTATCCTCAAGTTCGGCTTCACTGGAGGCACGCGTCAACACGGCGGCGCTAAAGCCTCCAGCTCGAGCGATCGCCTACAACTGGGCTTCTCCTTGTTTTTCGTCTTTTTTTTTACCGCAACAACACGTTGCCGTAGCGTGTCCACTAATAGTGGAGAAAAGGAAAAATGGCGAGTAAGCCTGGAGCTGGCGGCGGTTTTGCGGCGTGTTCGGTGGTGAAGCCCGTACGCGGAGCCCCACGGAGCGAGATCCGCCAGAGGAGAGTGGGGCGCAAGCAATTTCCTTCATCGGGGCGCAGGCAGCTCGTACTTTTCCCCTGGCTTTGACAGGCGCGGGCACTGTCGTGTACTGTAACGACGCGAATGTAAGCACCTCTCGATTGAAGACAACCCTTTTCCTATTTTAACCGATTGCTGTATTTTCCGAACGACCTGCTGATTATAACACTCGCTTTACTCTTAAAGTACGGGCACGACAGCATGGCTCGGATCACCCGGGTGCCGAAACGTGTGGCAATGATCTATCTATCTATCTATCTATCTATCTATCTATCTATCTATCTATCTATCTATCTATCTATCTATCTATCTATCTATCTATCTATCTATCTATCTATCTATCTATCTATCTATCTATCTATCTATCTATCTATCTATCTATCTCTATCTATCTATCTGTCTGTCTGTCTGTCTGTCTGTCTGTCTGTCTGTCTGTCTGTCTGTCTGTCTGTCTGTCTATCTATCTATCTATCTATCTATCTATCTATCTATCTATCTATCTATCTATCTATCTATCTATCTATCTATCTATCTATCTATCTATCTATCTATCTATCTATCTATCTATCTATCTATCTATCTATCTATCTATCTATCTGTCTGTCTGTCTGTCTGTCGTCTGTCTGTCTGTCTGTCTGTCTGTCTGTCTGTCTGTCTGTCTGTCTGTCTGTCTGTCTGTCTGTCTGTCTGTCTGTCTGTCTGTCTGTCTGTCTGTCTGTCTAATCATCTCAGTAACACTACTAACCATCTTGCGCATCACTTTGAAACAAAAAGAGATAAGTCAAACGAATATCTCAGGAAGACCGCACGTGTATAGCTATATGATGCCCTATATGACAATATGATACCCTATATTAAAATTTCTGTGAGCTCTAGTGTATTCTTTTGCTACCCGCTTCTCCCTGCTCATTTCGCTTCGCAGCGCTTCGCTTTCTTCACATTACACCGTACTCAAGCACGCGCACACAATACGCGAGTATGCGCCTCTTTCAACAGAGGACTGAGTGTCATGCGCGCAGAACACAGGCACGGCCGTGACACAGGCTTCGAACCGGAGAGGCGTAGGCGGTGGTGGTGGTGGTGGTGTGGTATCTTTATTGCTCCCAGAACAAAAAAAAATAATAAAGAGGGGACCAGTACGAAGGCGTAGGCGGAAGCATCGAATGAGCACGCATTCGTATCGTCGCGCACAAGACGCGTCCTCTTCTCGAAGATTCCTGTTGGCCGTGGATACGATACCGACTGCGTAGGCGTTCCCTCCTCCCACCCATGCGCGGCGAAAAGCGCGGATTGAATGAACACAGAGGAAAACACTGCTAGGGACACGAGGAACGCGATAACGCGAGACGATGAACCAGATGAAGCGAGAAGTCGGGGGAACATGTACTTTTTATGATGTCAGATGAATAGATAACGAAAGCCTACGTGAGACGTGTACAGGTTAGGAGCACGTGGAGTTTGACGCACACGTCCTGACAAGGCCACCGATGAGTGCGTACGCAGTACGTGTACTATACGTTTGTATATGCATGGTATCGCGTGTCCCCGGTGGTGACGTACAAGGCACCTTGCACAGGGAGGGTGATAGCAAAGTGCAGCGTACGAAAGCACATACTCATACGCAGGCGAGGCGGCCCTTAGAATGTTCTTAGCGGGCATATAATATGTTACAAAGTGAACGCTTTCTTCGAGCATTAATAATAACAGTAATAATTACTGGGGTTTTACGTCTCAAAACCACGCTATGATAATGAAAGACGCCATAGTGGAGGGCTCCGGAAATGTTGACCACCTGGAGGTTCTTAAACGTGTACGTAAATCTAAGCACACAGGCACTGTGTTGGAAATATCGGCAAAGGATACGGATCAATACCAATCATAGGGCACTAGTGCGGATTACCATGAAAGAGCAGTACAATGTTGTTCTTCCATATGATGCAAGGGAGAGTTGCCGTGGTTGTTAAGGGAGGGGAGAAGAACATAGGGACCAACAGCTCATCTCCCGCAATCGCGGAATTCTTTCTTTCTTTCTTTCTTTCTTTCTTTCTTTCTTTCTTTCTTTCTTTCTTTCTTTCTTTCTTTCTTTCTTTCTTTCTTTCTTTCTTTCTTTCTTTCTTTCTTTCTTTCTTTCTTTCTTTCTTTCTTTCTTTCTTTCTGAAGGATTCTGTGTTTGTATCTATATAAGCACGAAGAAGTGATAACCCTCGCTATATCGCTGTTTTTATAAACATATGTATATATAATGAAATCATGGATCGAACAAAGAAACGAGCCCCTCGAACAAACAGTTCAGCTTCTTTCGTGTATGTATGCGTTTCTTTCTTTTATTCTATTTTGCAATCGAGCATTGCTCTCGCGAGTCGCGTTTGATAGGGGAGAAACCGCATATCTCAGCAAATGAATCAAGAGGGGGGGGGGGGGGGAGGGAGAGAGTCGACTATGCGACAGTACAGCGAAGGTCAGTTTTTTCATTATATATTCCTTATAGCGCACTTTATAATTGGATCTCTGATGACGTCGGAGGAGCTTAGTAATGGCACGTGCGCTGAAAGAAGAGTGTCATCACGCCGGTAGATCCGATGCAATTAGCGATTACTAATTATTTTAATGAGGATAGCAGGCATGGGACCATGCATATACCTCACTATCCCTTATTTAAAAAGAAAGTTTATTGGTTTGACGAAATAAGATAGGTTAGTGACCTTAAGTAGCACCAGTTACTCCTTGTGGTTTTCGAAGCAAGACAGAACTACTCGAAATATTAAAATATAAAAAGTTAAAAATCCCAATATATAGGAGCAAGATATCTGATTGCGTGCTGGAGGCGGCTGGAAAAGTTTTATTTGAAGCCGAGTCATAGACTGTTGCGTTCCATCCCCACCGTGAACACTGGCGTAACAAAGGGGGAAGGGAGTCATCAACTAGCACCTCCCCCCCCCCCTCCCACACCCCCCAAATTAAAAAAAATTTTGCATGTGTATATATACAAGCATGCTTACAAACGCACGCACGGACATTCAAAAAGAATGGTTGAACCCCCCTACAGAAATTTCTGGCTACGCCTCTGGTGTGTACCTCGTAACCAACTGCAGACCTTCAGTATTTGATCGCTCGCCAAGTGCTGCTCGATGGCGACAAAAAAAAAATTAAGTAAAAATTACGCGTACAGCTCAGAACTCGAAACGTACAAGGCACCTTGCCACCTGTTCCTGTGTCCCCTTGCGTATCGAATATTACTTTATTATTATTTTATTTTTTATTTTAAGTGACGCTACAAACACCGGCTGCAACGTCACAGAGAAAATGGTTCTCTCACTTTACACGCTCGTCGTGCGAACGATCTTTCCTTCGAACGCAGCGCGAACGCGTTTTCAGGCGGCGGTGCTTTTCTTTTTCCTGCACGGCTCACGCACTACCACTCTATCACGGGCGCCCTGCAGCAGCTGCTGCTGTGTGTATAGACCTCAACCGCTGCCCACGCGATATCACGTACTTCACGAGAACGTGATTGACGCCATCACGCCTCCTCATCACTGCCTGGTGTACCGCGTGCATGCATGCGTGCCGGTTGTTAAAACGTTTCGTGAGAGTGCGGAGGTGGCTGGAACCAGCCGTAACTATCATACGGGCTTGGGTTATACAGGCAGCGGCGCCACCGCCTCTGCTACGACTCACGCCTTTCCGCTGAGCTCTCGTCACTCACAAGAGTGATCTATATGGCGAAGGAAAGTAGTATGTGGGCACAGGGCGTGGTTGCAATACTGTGATTAGCGTGATGATGATTATCGGAATCATAATACATTTTATTTCCAGCCCCTGTTTTTAGCGCAAAAAGGGGGCGGGGTGTACCCCAAGGCAGAAAACTGCCGCAGTCAGCATGAGGGGACCTGGGGTCCTACGCAGAGAAACAGGCAGTATATTTTACATAATTCTAACGATGGTGAATAAATACGGACATTATGAAAAGCAACCAAAATATGAACTTGCTTGAGAACAGGTACAGTATACGTAATAGAGACTATATGAACAATTAGTAAACATGGCATGAAAAACACAAAAGATACATTAAACAGTTTTTGATGAAGACTACGAGAAAGTAATAGATTAAAATTTTATGAGAAAGGAAGTGAAAGAAGGGCATGAAGTCAGTCAAACGAAGGTAAGTGAAATCATTGTTTCATCAGTAAGTCACCTACTTCTGATTTAAACGTGTTGAGTGGGGCATTGAAATCAACTTTAGTTTTTAAGAGGTTGCACAGTGGTGGTATGCGATATTCAGTACTGGAACTACCGTAATTCGTGCGTGTGCGCGGCACATATATTAGTCTGTTACGTACGCTGTAGTCATGCAGGGAATGTTTCGTATCTTTTGGAAGTTTATCTTTGTAGACGTAAACAGACAGTTTATCATCGCATAACGTGGAGGTTTTAAGCATGTCATGTTTAATGAATAGGGTGCCAATGGGTTAAAGGTTCAGGTGTCCACTGAAATTCTAAAATATTCTTAACACCTTCTTTTGCAGCAACTCCAGTTGAGTAGTTGTTGTAGCACCCCAGCCTCATCATCGTCAGCTTGGCTTTAGCCGTAGACTGCTAAGTAGACAGCTAAGCATCTAGCGGCCATCCTAAGTATGTTCCAATTCTCACGAAGACGACAAAAAAAGAAAGGACTGTTTTCAAAAGACAGCACCGAAGTATACAACGATGCAGAATATTGCTGTCCAAACAAGATGGCGACGGAGCAGAAGACTTGCATGGAAACACGACAGAGAGGTAGTCTGCTCGCAGAAAGACGGTGTCTAGCTTTCCTACAAGCTTAATGTAAGCTCGGTTGCATCTTTCGTAAGGTTTGCACAGGAAAGAAGCTAGAAAAAAAAAAAAAAGATTCTATGCTTTTCTCTGTTTTCTCTTGTCGACGCGAGGGGGTTGCAGTCGAACACTCGTTTTCTATGGCTGTGTCAATCATTGGCGTAGCCGATGGGGAAGCGGGGGGGGGGGGGGGGGGGGGGAGCTGTTCATACCTCCGAAAATTTTCAGTTTTGCGCGTATGTTTATACGAGCACACATACAAACGCGTGCACGAACTTACGTGAAAGGTGGTTCAACCATACAGTTTCTTACAATATTTACTCGAGGGAACTCTGGCTCTGCTGTCGTACAGCCACCATGAGAATGATGGGTAGTACACGGATTTGCCTAATCTTCGTGATTACGCCTTCGGACGCACTTGTGGCTGTGTTTATTGCTGTGTTTTGGCGTTCGTTTCGTATAAAAGAATGGACCGCTGTGCACTTCGTGACCCGATTTGAATTGGTGAGCCTAAAAAAGTTATAGTGGTGAAGTGGAACTGCTGAACGTTTGCTGAACTTCGTCTTGCGACAAAGCGGCCGCAGGCGACACGGAGCCAAACGGAGCCGAAAGAACAATCCGTGTACTACTCATCATTCCCGTGCTGGCTGAAGCGCCGTGCGTTGTAGCTCCCATAGACACTAGCGCCAGAGTTCCCCCTAGTGTATTATTAGGAAAATCTATGGGTTCAACCCTCCATCCCCTTCGCCCCGAAAAACATTTCTGGCTACGCCCCTGCTGTCGACGTGGAGTGTATGCGATGCTGACCAGAACTGGGACGGGGGGAAATGTGCTTATTAATGATGAGGAGAGTATAGGTGGAAGCGAACTCTCCTTCCGGTTGCTCTCTATAGCCGTTTCTGGTAGGAGCGGAAGCAAAGGCGAAGTTCACGACTGCGTGCGCCGCGTGCCGGAACTAATGAATTAAGTTTTTATCGTGACGCCCGAGCGAAAGTAGGCGCTCCGTGGTACTAGGATGTATACAAAACGCACGAGAAACTCCCCGGCGATTTCTTGCCCTATTCGCGAAATGAAGTACCATACTATCACTTATACTAAAACGAATACGTGTACGTGTGGCAGACATTATACTGAGTGACAGTCCATACTTGACAACTTAATGTGACAATGACTGACATAGTAAGGCGAGAGCGTTAGATGCCTAATCAATCGCGAAAAATGACCGTCGGAGACATCGGCGTCAACACAACAGAATAGATGAAAAAGAAAACATCACGTGATGACGTCACCTTAGGGCGTCATCACGGCGCCCCAGGTCGTCAAATTTTGTGAAATCATCGCGACAAAACTATGACGTCACATAACGTGACGTCATCACATGACACAGTCGCCTTATCAAAGGTGGGCCGATCCCGGAGGCACTGCAAAACCGTGTGAGGTGCAGAAAGCTTCATTTGCCTCCGATACCGGAGGCAATGCAAAACTACGTTGCGTGCAGAAAGTTTTTGGGGGAGGGGATCAGTACAATCGACTGTGAAGAAAGAAAGATGGCGTTCACCTTCGAGTCGTCTTAGGCAAATAGACAAGGGACAATGTGAATTTTATTGTCGTATGTGTGGCCTAGGTGAATAACCTTATCGAACTAGATACTGCTTAATGATCTTCGATGGCACCGTAAAAAACATAGCGTCATCTTCATCACCGCTGTTATCATCACTACCCATCATCGCGCCTCGTTCTCCGCATGGTTCGAGGCGAAGCCACGCGGAGAACGTCCTGGCTCTCGGCCAGGCTGGACGGCGCAGCCGCCGCTCCGCTTCGTCTTGGCGCTCTGAGAGGGACGACGGCACTTGCTTGTCGGCCGCCGTCACGTCTTGACGATTTTACTTTGGACACATAGGCGCCGTCACCTTGGGCTGTTAAACGAATGTTTGCTTATTTTTGTACGTTCTCAAGTGAAATTATTATGGTCAGGAAACGTCGAATGCGCCAACCCAACCGTTATCACACATATGCGTCTACTGCAGCATTGTTCGTTTAGTTGCTGAACATATAAAGCGACCGACACTGTTAACAGCCCAATATCACAGGCTCCGAAACCCATCCGTCAAATAGTCCGCGCGTTACAAAGAAGGCAGAAGTTCAGGAAAAGATGAGTGCTTGATGCGATGAGAAATCGTTGAACAGGGAACGAAATAGGCCGCCCCGCAAAGTTCACAAGATGGTTAACGCACAAACGTGCGCTAACGACGCGAGTTACCGGCTCGTGTTATATCAGAGGATAACGTCTCAGCAAGGCCACGTATCTCGCTGTTCTATCGAGTGCAGTCAAAGTTTTCGCTGTCACACAAACGACGAACCATAAATATCGGATGGATGTGGGGGCGTGTAAGTTCACCGTTGATAACGAAACGTATGTTTTCCTATGCGACGAGGTCGATGTCGGTGTAGGTTAAATACAGTTGACGCTTCTCCGAGGTGTCAAAGTCCGCGGGCATTTACGGCCCAAAACCGCGATCTCATTACAGGTACGCCGCAGTGGGGGACTGCAGGCTAATTTTTACCGCGTAGAGTTCTTTAAAAGAGTAGTGACACGAATACGAAATATTTTCGGATCATTGCTCTAAATAAAACTACCGCTGTCGAGAACCCTCGAAAGAGTATTGTGGTGCCTGGGAATGCATCGAATATATTTTTAATACCGCTACCTTTAAAAAAAGAAAACACTTTCGGTTTCGATATCGAGGTGGCGGCTCCTCAGTGACGTGTCATTGCAGTGTGACGTCACGGGGAGTAAGCGACGTACTAGCGGCAGATTCGTCATCTGCTCGTGGTGCACGTTAACAACGATGAGTGAATTATGGTCCAGTGACTGTATGCTTTCTGTGATTTAGGTTGCATGCAGGACGCATATTTCGCAAACTCAGTGGAACTGTGTTGACTCGTTGGGATAATGCCCATTGCAATGGGGCTGCAGCTTGCAGATGCTCAGTGACGAAAACTTTAATATCGATGTAAAATATTTTATACGTGTTTTCTGACTCCAGTAGTGGGGCGAGCGTTAACGCCACATGCCAAGGAAACGAAGAATGTCCCTGTTTTGATGTCTGAAAATCGTGTGGGCATACTCCTTTAACGCTTGTCTACAAATCCAAGAGCGCTTTTCGTATGTCAGTTCCATCTAAATGCGGCTACCGTGATCTTGGTCTAGGCCGTCTCGGTGTGTGCGTGAGTGTGTGCGTCTCCCGTATACCCGCCAGTGTTGCGCAATCCACCCCGGTATATATGACACCGCTGATTTAACCTTGTTTTCTTTCTTTTCTTTTTACCGCTCTGAGCGCGGCTGACAAGGCGCCAAAAGCGGTAGCACTGAGATTGAAAACGGTTAAAGTTACCGCGGAGTATTACAGAGCTCTAGAAATAGCCGACTTGGGTGTACTTAAAGTGCCCTCGAAAAAGAGCAGTGTCATAGGCTGCTCGTACGGGCCAAATCAAAAACTGCATCGCTTGGAACCTCTTACTACGCAGGGGCTGTGATAGCGTGCAGCTAGCTTTAGGTGCACCATTTCCACATAGACACACACAAGAAAAGAACCTCCCCGTTTTCATGAGCTGCAAATCTGACTCATCGCAAATGCCGCAGCACCGCAGCGGTGATCCTGCGCGTCTTCGGACGTCACGCCAGCTTTGGCGAGCGTTGACCTGCGGCGGCTTTCGCTTGCCCACGTCACTTGGGTTGGAGACGTTATACGCGTTGGCGAAACTACGCGCTTTTTACGAGCGCCCGTGAAAAAACGTCACAAACGGTTTGCTGAGCCTCCGTCGATCGTCACCCGCGAAGGTTCTGCACTGCGCAACGCTCGCCGCGTCGTCTGACTCACGAGAGATTTTTGTTTCGGACGTAGCCACTACGATTCTCTTTCTTTGGGTGTTTTTTCGTTTTGAAGGACCCCCTAAACACACCTGAAAATACAAGTGAGCGCGTTATTTTCTCCTGATGTTTCCCGTCTTTCCGGTACAATTCTTGATCCCGGCAGACTGTTCACGTGATGCCAAGAGGAAACAACCTCTCGATTGGTCCATATAGGAGGGATATCAGTTGTGAATTTTCTCCTACCCTGCTCTGTCATGCAGTCGCACGCCCGTTCTGCCTCGTCTCTCATGGCTATCGTCGTGCGCGCACAACGGATTTCAGATATCGCCTGTAGGAAGGTTAGTGAAGACGATAAAGAAACCACTGTCTCGTATTTAAACTGATAATGGTTTAAGGGTCCTTTAACGGGCCTTTGTTGTATTCCTCAAAGGAGCTCCACAACGTTGTGACATTTTTCGTTAAATGCAATAACCATCCAACGAGCTTTCGTCACCTCTGCGGGAATAATGTAGCGGTTCACTTCCAATAGCTGTCCTGGCTCGCGGTGGTGGCTCAGCGGATGTGGCGCTGCGCTCGCCATAGGCGCGAGGTTGTGGCCATGGTTCCCGGTGACGGCAGACGTTTTCTGATGGGAGAGAGTTGCGAAAGAATAAAAAAGAAAGACAGAAGCTTCCACGTAATTATGGTAAGGTTCGCGGTAACATATTTGGGTGCATGTTAAAGAACCCCAGGTGGTCGAAATTTCCGGAGCCCTCCACTATGGCGCCTCTCATAATCATGTGGTGGTTTGGGGACGTAAAACCCCAGATAATAATAATTATATATATTATTATTATTATTATTATTATTATTATTATTATTATTATTATTATTATTATTATTATTATTATTATTATTATTATTATTACGGTTCACGTTAAAGAATCCGGTAGATGGACAGAATCAATTTTTATTTCTCCGCTACCTGTGCCTCACAATCACGCATATCCTGCTTGTTTTCTGTGTTTCTTTTTGCAGGTGAACATTGCGTAAATTTGATTTTCTTAAAGGCTGTGCCTTAAAGCACTGATCCAGGCGACACGGCCCTCGTTATCAGCCACGCCGCAAGCTGACTCGTCTTTGTTAGGTCGAAGACAAAAGCCTTCATATTTATTCCTTCCAAACTACTGCTCAGTTTCTGTCGTTCAAGCCCCACTGGTCGAAACAAAAAGACGACGTTGTTTCAGCCACCATGGCCGTCACCACAATCTCACTTCTCTTCTTGAATGCTTGCGCGTGCCGTGTCAAGGCATTTAAGAAGAAAGACTAAGCCAAAGAACTTAACGTTTCAGAAACTAACCAGAGCAGACTTCGGAGAAAGGACGCTGTGACACCACAATGGCCGAAAGGTACTACAGGGCACCGCCACAGTTCAGCTGACTCTGCTATGCAGAATACTGCGGTAACGACAAGAAAAGTCGCAGGGCTTAACTGAGGCTTTTTTATTTTCTACTGTAGAGAGGGGTTAACCTGCGGTAACCAGCGCCCAACGTAACAATAGGTTCTTGCGCGCTTAACAAGGAAGAAATGATAGGATATCGAACGTGTAGTAGCCTTCCAATAGCGTCACCGGCGCAGCGCTACAAGCGAGATACTACAGGTGTAAACGCGAAGAGTGGCTTAGACGTCCACTTTTCACGTCTTCATTTATTTTCCAGTTAACAGTCTGTTTGTTTGTTTATTTGTTTCTTCTTTATAAGCAGTGCGCACTGCAGAGCCAGCGATTTAGTTGCTCACGTTTAGTTGTCTTAGAAAAGCAAAACAAAAAAAAAATTGAAAAGAAAGAGAAAAGAAAGGAAAGAAAGGAGCGAACGACCGCAGTCGCCTTTCCTTTCTTCTTATTTTTCTTATTCTCAAGACTCAAGAAAGCATGCGCGCTCGCGGGCGCTTCTATTATTGTCGTTGTCAGTTGTTCATACCTGGCTTGCAGCGCGCCTGGCGGAGTCGCTGTTCTCTTCGCACTCTCCCGCTGTTCTTTCGCTGCCGCATTTTTCTGTCTACTCCAAAGGCCCAAAACGCCATGCCAGCCCACCCTCCCCCGTTGCTGTTCCAGGCTTTCTTTCTTTCTTTCTTTCTTTCTTTCTTTCTTTCTTTCTTTCTTTCTTTCTTTCTTTCTTTCTTTCTTTCTTTCTTTCTTTCTTTCTTTCTTTGTCCAACATTGCGAAGCCTGGTCCATTATTTGTCTCTGCGCCGGCTTACATCGGCCCTTGCAGCGTCCATGCAACGAGGCCACGCGCGCTGTCTCTTTCTTTCTTTGCGGATTGTTCGCGTAGCACTTTGTAAACAGGCAGGATGAAAGGGGGCACACAAACGCATACAGAAGAAAAAAAACACAGCCTCTTTTATTGTCGCACTCTGAACAACAGCAGTGGCAGACAAAAAGGAGCTGGAAGCTTCCAGAAACGGGGGATGCACTCGGGCCACGTGAGATTGCATAATCGGCCCCGTTTTTCTGTTCTCTTTTTCTTTTTTTTTTAACCCACTGCAGGCGTAGTAGACGCCTACGAGTCTGCTGTTGGCTGAAATGTCGTGCAGCCAGTCCTGCAGTCAGCGTAGAGTCCAATCTTGCATGGAACATTCCGAATATACACATGTACAGCATAGGCGAGAGAGTAGAATATTAAACTTTTTCGACATCTTAAATCATGTGAAATTTCACTCAAGTGGCGCTGGTACACCGAGCGGTATTGTAGTGAAAAAAAAAAAAAAAAACGTGACGAAATCTGCTCTACAAGTGGGCGTGCTTCTAGATCAGATATTGACAAACAGTTCAACAAAGACGCGCTGTATACGTTCGTTCGATATTTTTGTTTTTATGTTTGTCTGTTTCAGTGGTTGTCTGTGGGTAAGGGAGTGTACTGGTCCTACAACGACAGTTGTAAACCGCATGGTCCGACAGTATATGTAGAAAGGTGGAAGTCGGTTTTGCGGCTGAAATGTTCTTGTGTTTTAATACGGTAACATCCATGAAAGGACCCATTTAAGGCGACCATGGCGAGCTATATGCATCATCCGCACATATGCGAACAGAAGATACAATGTCTTTCGTCACTGCATTGTAGGGTGACGCCAGCGGGCATCGCCGAGCTGCTAGTGGCTTCATTCCTGTATACCACAGTACTATGGAAAGGAACGTGAAATAACGCTACAGAAGTGCGGAGAGCTGGGCTTGTTGATTGTACATGATTTGCAAAACAGCGCGAAAACCACAGGACACACAGGAAGGGAACGCACACAGCGCTGTGTGCGTTCCCTTCTTTGTGTCCCGTGGTTTTCGCGCTGTTTTTCGAATAACGTTACAGGTGTCGCTGCACTAGTTTGAGGAAGGCATACCGCGACGCGAGGAACATAAGCACACTTGCGCAGTATTTTCTTTTGTCCGCCTTGAACAGGGCTTCACCAGCCACGGGGATCTAGTGGTTAAGGTGCTCGACTGCTGACCCGAAAGTCGCGGGATCAAATCCCGGCAGGGGCGGCCGCATTTTCGGTGGGCCGCATTTTCGGTGGAGGCGAAAATGCTTTAGGTGCACGTTATAGAATCCCAGGTGGTCGAAATTTCCGGGGCCCTCCTCTACGGCGTCCCTCACAATCATATCTTGGTTTTGGGGCGTTAAACCACAGCAATTATTAAACCCCAGCAACAGGGCTTATCTATCAGCATAATCTCATGACTATCTCTAATAAGGGGTCCGCTTACCTCCGGGTACCAAGAGCTAGGTCTCTTTAAAAGAAAAAAGAAAACTGTTTCTTTCACTTTGTTCACCCTTATCAATGTGCTTGATTGGGCTGGTTGGTTCTGCATGGTAGACGACGAATAGAAACAGCGCTAGACACGGGACGAGAAGAGGACAGCGCCGTGTAGTGTCCTCAGGCGTCTTCTCGCGGCAAGCGTGGTGTTTCGTCGCTCGTTTGCTCTTTAGTGTCCCTTTATTTCCTTCAACCTTTATCGTCAACCTTGTCGCTGGTTTACATAGATGGTTAAATGTAATCTTCGGCTTACACCACGAAAGGTGAATGCGAACGACGATAAGGACAGGCCGACAGGCCGACATCCGCCGGTTCCTGTCTTTTATCGTTATCCATGTCCAAATGTCGCGCTGTAAACGCTAGTTTGGCCTCAGCTATGTGCTACTATACTCATAGACACGTGGACTCGAACTAAATGGTTCCACTAAATTACTTCAAACATCACAGCCACATTATCTGGCTCATCTCATCTCCCCCTCTTCCCCTTATGTAGCACACGTGTGTGAACCATAAGCAACGTTTTTCCACGCGGCACACTTCCTGATACTCACATGTCTCTGAGGTAAGTGCAAACGCAGTACACGACTGCCTGCTCAGCTAAGGTTTTTCAAATGATCTGGTACGGTTGCTTCGCAGCCACTGTCTTTCTATTTCGTCCAGCACCGCACCATAGAAAACATCGCAGGCAGCCGCCATAGCTTCAATGCTAGATTCGACCATGCCAGCGCCTTTCAACAGCGGCAGTGAACACTGTCACACGTGCACGCGCATCAATTCAATGCTTTCTTTTCCCCCTACTCTAGTCGCGCCATTTGCTCACACCTCTACGTAGCAAACCCGAGGCATCCTTGTCCTCATAATTATCATTATCATCATCGTCGTGATCATGCTGCTGTTTGTTGTTGCAGTCTGTCGTTGGCTTCCACCTTATACTCCGTTCTCCTGACGATAAGTGTTGTGGAGAAAAAAAAAAAAAGCTAACGCATTCTTTCTCACGTTGCCGCGCACGTTGTTTGTCCCAAAAGACGGTGGTGTCGCGTAATCGTGCTTTCATCAGAGACGCCGCTCTTCATTTGACGTCAAGCTCGGTCACGCGCGGTGGGCGGTGTATCGTCTCTTGTCCCCTTCGTGCGAGTCTATAGAGTCCCGGACAGTCGCCCGTATATATAAGCTTCTTTTATAAGAGCCTATGCAGCCAAGTCAGAGGAGACGAAGCCGCTGTTTTCGTCGTCGTGGGTTAAGAAACACAATGACACGTATGATGGCCTTCCGCACGAGGCTTTAGAAAGCTTGAATAGACGCTGCGAGAAATCGAAATAAAGTGGAAAATGAAATCTGGCAGGTCCCACGCACTGTGGGCCCCTACAAAAATGGACATTGTTTTTAAACGTCTTTCGAACGTTCTACCAACTTCAATGACGGGCTATGGACATTTACGTTCTAATAACGTACCGTTAAAAAGTTGCTTTACTTTAGTTCAAAGACAATTTCTCTAAAGAAAGTTAAAATAATGTTTGTTAAAAAGATAGTTACGTAGCCTGGAGGTGTTCTGGGGGTTGCAAACCTCCTCCCCCACTTCTCCACACACCTCAACACGTGCATTTCCCATGTGTATATATATATATACATACGCGCACACGTACAACCCCTCCGCCGCCTTCTCAAAAAAAAAAAAATTCTGGATGACAGCGGAATCGAAGCGAAGCAGTAAGCGAACGCCTGGCTATGCCACATTGTTTCTTTGAGCCACGGTGTCAAGAGATGGGTCGAAGTCTTCGTGTAAATCGAATAGTTGTGTGTGCCAACATTGGCGAAATTAGCAAACATTGGACATCATTTGTTAACGGTTGATCAACGTTAGCCAAAACTAATCAACACTTGACTGGTACTTAGCATTATTCAGTGTTAGCCAACGTTATAGTAAGCTCTAGGTGACTGTTAGCCAACATTACCACGCACTATAGCAAGCACTTGCCAACATTGCCAAGCACTAGGCACTATTAACCAGCGCCATATCCAGTACTTAATTAACATTAGCCAGTGTTAGTTAAAGCTAGCGAAGACTTTGTGCCATTAGCTAACACTATAGACGACAGCTGGCCAACTAGAGTTGATATTGTGTGAGTAAATGCGGTACACGTCACGACATATATCTGTCATGTCATTTTACTATTACGCCACACACACTGTGATATCTTAGCCCAAAAAAAAAAACGACTGCAATGACATCTTGTCATTGTGCCAGCAAAGTAATATTCGAGCAATCACAATTCACGGTATATGCGAATTCGTATCTCACAGTTAAAATAACGAAAATAACGAACCACTGCACGGTGCAGCGAAGTTTGATGGACTCGATGCGGAAGTGACTCTACTTTTTGTTTTCTGTTTCTCTGTTCAAGCCAAGAAATATACGTACGTTTAACGTATGAATGATCTACGTGCAGAACGTCACATAACCTTTCTATCCCGTGCAGAGTAGTGCAAATCGAAGTTGAACTACCTTCAAAATTTATCATAGAGAAAGCTTCGCGCTCTTGACGTTCGTGGTACTTATATGACGACCAGCCTATAAAAACAATGAAAATTCATAGAAGCCCTTTACGTTCATCTAGCATCTAGCAAGCCTTAAGCAGTCCCTGTCTTAAAGAATGTAATTGACGCATTTCTGAGTTACACGTGAAATCTCCTTACGCGTGACGCCGAAGGTGTCAAAACGTGCTGACGTCAATATGTGGCTGCGACACGCGCATACGTGACCTCCATCTGAACCTTCGCACGTTTGAGTGTTGCTCGAACTGTTCGTGACGAAATAGATTTCTGTCTTCTTTCTGATTGGCAAAGTGAAAACCACTACAAGAACGAGCCACAGGCGCGGGACAGGAAGTGGCAGTTGACTGGCCTCACTTCAACGGCCAACGACCGTGCGTGCGTCTGGCGTTCGACGTTCAACGTCGAAGGCGCCGGCTGCGTAGTGCGACGGACACAGGCCTTCGCTTCTTGAAGGCATACGCGCCCACGGCTGACGTTTCGGCTAAGAACTGAGGAGCGTGGCAGGCGTCCCAGATAAGGCGGCGCGGGCTGCTGTCGGCTTGCGCCTGCTTGTCCATGCAGACCGGACAACAATGGGCCTCCGCACAGACAGTCGCCAGAGGCCGATGCGTTTATACTATGCATGCGAAGTGCAGCGAACGCTTATAAGGGAGGCCGCGCAAGGGCCGGCCGCCTGTCTTATGTGTGCGTGAGTGCTCCGCGCCGCATTGTGTGCTGCGCCGAGCAATGCACGATGCTTTTGAACCTGTGGTTCGAGAGAGACGACGGCGACGCTTCTGTGTGTAGCGCGCAAGCGCGCTAGGGGGGAGCTCTTGTATCTTTTTCTTTTCTTTTTTGCGTTCCTTGTCCTCTCTGACCGAAAGGTTGCTGACCCTTCTCTCTCTTGTTCAATTGGTGTGTATGCATACAGCAGCTGAGCGTGCAATCTCTTCGCCGGTCTATAGTCTATATAGGCGCTGGCCTGTCAGTTTTTTTTTTTGCGCCTGTCTTTTTCTTTACCCGACTAGTAATCGCGACTCGGTTGAGCGTCAGCGAAGAACAGTGTCCGCTGGCCGTTCCCTTTTTTTTCTTCTTTATTGTAGCCTTTTTTTCTTTTATGCCTCCATCAGTGTGTTTTAGTTCGATAAGAGGCCACCTGACAAAAGTACCCGCTCGTTCCTGCTGCGTACTGTGTAAACACACGCGCGGGCGACGAATGGGTGTTTGGACTGATTATACACGCAAGTGTGGGGGAGAGAAGGTTGGACAGCCTGCTCCGTGCACCGTTATTGTCGTTCTCTGAAGAGCACGAAAAAGAGCGCATTTGTGCCGCCCGCGTCACAAAACGAACAGAACGCGCGTGACGGCGCGGGTCGCTAATGTTGGTGAATCGTAACAACTGGAACAGCCTCTAAAAGTAGGCTAATCAAAGAAGAAAGCCTGCTAGGGAGCGATTACTTTTGTTCGTTCGTTACATGCAGATATTCGGCGTGGTTCTGAACGGGTCATCGAATCTATAATCGAAGACGCAACGCGTGGCAGTGTGACGAAAAACTTGACCAATAATAGCTCTTCCATTCGTTATTCGTTGTACACAGTAAGAAATTAGCTGAACTTCTTGGGCGTGGAGTCCCCCCCCTCCCCCTCCCCCCTTCCTTCCCTCCCTTCTCAACCCCTGGGTACGCCAATGGCAGTATAATATTGAGCAAAACGTATCTTTGGACCTGCACCTCGATCCTCCTCGTAAAGTAGATGGACTGATGTTCGCGAGGTGCCGGGAAACGCTACAACAGCTCCACCTGGAGACTGTCGTTGGGCTTATAGGTCTACATCTACAATGACGCATTTCCTATTGCTTGTTTCAAGCAGATCTTATGGTGACCTGTATCTATATGCTATATTGTTCTATACGCTGTGTTGCCCAATCAACCCATCGCCAGTCGAAAAGTTCAGACCAACGCTCACCACTGAGGCACCTATATGATGCGGCGATGCCAACCGGTTCTTGCAGTCAGGCTAGGCTTTAATCATGCCGCCAACGAAGGCTAGCAAGTGACATAACCTTGCCTCTATTAAGCCGACCGACTGAAGCTCTTGCATTTCTTGTTCACTCCTACAGCTCACCGTTACCTTCTCCGGCTGCCCCGCAGCCTTCGTGCGTGCGATCTAATCCGCGCAACCTCATCATACTAAGCCGCGCTAGCCGATTGTCTATCCCGCGAGAAAGCGAACGAAGTGGTTCTAAGTGCGGTAGTTCAGAGTTAGTATCTGTGCTATAACTTTCTGTCGTCCTTTTTTTTTTTTAACCTAGCCCTCGCGATCGACACTTGAATTCGAAGCGGAAGGGCGGTGCCATATTCGAACGGCAGCGCGAACCAGACGCAAAGCACAGACAAGAGGACCGCTAAGCGTGGCGCTGAACTCCAAACTAATCTCGATTGAAAGCAAGCTAATGGCACATTCGAGTGGTCTTTTGAGTGCGCACTGACTGTGCTTGAAGTAGTTGAATTCGACAGCCTTAAACCTCTACAACGAGAACAAGCAGCTATGCAAGCGCATGTTCCTGCTATTCTTATCATTTATTGGCCCGCTTATTTATTAGTAATGCTTAGATCACTGGCGTAACCAGGGAGGTTGTTCAGTTATGCGCTTTTCGCGGCTTTCTCTTGTCAAAGCGAGGTGGCGTGAATCGAACACTCATTTAGCGTTTTGCGTTGCTCGGACTCGCAGCTGTCTTCTATAGCTGCAAACGATTGGCGGCCAGCGGGATGGGTGTGCGGAGGATTCAAACCCACCTCTCCCCCCTAGAAATTTTTCAGTGTTGCATATGTGTATAGACACGCTCACATACAAACACATGCACCAACATGCATAAAGTATAGTTTACCCCCCCCCACCTCCCGGAATAATATTGCTACATCAATTTTCCAGAGCCTCCGGAGTGCTCTGAAACAACCACCAGAATGCACCTTGATATACACAAACAACGCACCAGGCTGAAGCATGCACGCCTTACAAAAAAGAAAGCTAAAAAAAAGAACAAATTTCACAGAAAAGAAAAGCATTGAACAAAGTCGCAGCACAATAAATTTCGGTCGCGTAGTCTCAGGGGCGTAGGCAGAAATTTTTTTCGGGGGGGGGGGGGGGGTGCTCACCTCCTTGATTTGAAGGAGGGGGGGGGGGGGCAGGCAGATGTGGTCAAGTGTCGTTTTGGGTTCTGTATGCCATAGCAAAAAAAAGATATAGAGGGGGGAGGGCACGGGCCAGGTGTGCCCCCCCCCCTGTACGCTACTGCGTAATCAACGCTTTAGCTGCGCCTCATCAGCCGTTCCCCCAGAGATCGTGGTGCAGCAACCGCAGCGTTTCATCCCGTCATCATCTCGGAGGCGATGTATTCGTCGTTCCGGCAACCGCACAAGGGGTGCGGTTCGTTCGAAGAAGCGGCTTCCGCCACGAATCACTCCGGAAGTCGCTTGGTTGAACGAGAACGCTCCCGTTGGTCCCGGACGTGGCGCGGGCGTTGGCGACCGCATCGATGCAGCGTCGGCGGCTGCTGCTGCGTGGTGCTACCTCGAGAACGCAGACTGCTCCTCTTTTCTTGACTTCCGGCTTCGCGCTAGCGCGCCGCGAGCATGCATAGACAGGCCAGGCGTTGCCTAGCCGGTCAGCCTGCACCTTACCCACGGGGTGCTCGCCGCGAGCGTATCGTACGCACACGCTGCTAAATACTTGCCAAATCCGTGCAGCGTAGTCATACGTACGGATCGCGTCAGCCAGTAGGAAAACAAAACTAGGTAAACAACTCAATCATTGCATCGAGACTGACAGAAGACAATATTATCACAGAGGAAAGCGAACATTGGTAACACTACCCGCATTTACCATCATATAGCCAACACGAGCAATCAGCAGCCACCATTTAGCAACACTAGCATGGACGAAGGAAAAAAAAATAATAGGAGGGAGCATCACGTGATACCGCTAGCCTCGGCAAGCCAACCTCCTTTGACGCCGTCCCTCCCGACCAGCGCGCGGTGCATCCTGGGTAGAGTAGACCTCCGCAGCGCCCGCAACGACCGCAGCAGACGCAACCAAAGCGAGCCGACCAATCGTAGCGCTTGCCTGTCACATTACAAGGGCCTATTTCTCCCTTAAACTATTCTTTCAATAGGCTTGAATATTGTCACGTGACGCTAGCTTTTCCCTTTCTCCACGAACACTACGCAACATTAGCAAGGATATAGCCGCCATTTAGCCGACACAGGCGAACACTAGCCAGTGCTAACGAGTGCTATTTGTATGCGATTAATCAACATAGCTTAATAACGTAGATTAAATAACAAAATTGTTCCATATTTTCCCGTCAGGCATGGGACATCGCCATACCCACTTAGAGTAAGAATGTGGGTAGATGAGGCCACATAGGAACATATTGTCTTGAATAAGAGTGATGCCGTACTCTAGTCCAGTAAAATCTTACCGTTTGGTGAAGTAGCGCAATTTTGACGAAAAGGGTTCCCTTTGTCCTCGTCAGAATGCGCTACTTCACCATACTATATGATGATCAGTCACCAACTAGCCTGCAGCTTTCAAACCCTACTGAACTTGAGTCAAATCTGTCGCTGGGTGAGTTGACTGTCGACTTCGGAATACACGGTCGCGGCGAAAACAAAACGAAGGCTTAAGACAGCGGTAGGAAGCATGAGAGCCACCGATAAACTTTTATCTTTTCGGAAACGAAAGCTAGCCGTTTGACACTGTGTTTTTCCGAAGGGAAGGCCGCGCGCACGCTGATTTGTTGCATTAAACTGGACTCCACAGTTACATCATAAACAGTCGAAGTTTAACACCCGAGCTACCCCTCTCCGCTGTTTCCTTGCGGTGCTGTACTAGAGAGAAGAGATATGGTGCTGCCACGTATTGATTAATTCCATACACTGTTTCAGTAGGCCTGCCATATCACTTCTAATTCGTTCGCTATGCTTCCGTTGTCGGCTGTATTCAGCAAAATTATCGGCGGACAGTGCGTGAACTCTTATTATCTCTAATTCGTCTGCACGGTATAGCCGGCTTTGAATTGTGCTGCACGGATTTCGTGAGACACGGTGCAAGAGAGAGCAATCGACAGCAGGCGAAAAGTCGCACCAGGAGCGCAGTATGCCGAGGCTATACGTAGAAGGCTGCTCCTGGGTGTGTACGCCGACGGAAGCTCTGAGCTTATAGGCGTCGGCACGGCATCAGACGACTGAGAAATCTGCCGCCGGACGGGGCGCTCTCGCGCGCGACGAACGTCGGGGCGTCGCCGCATAGTTGGCGTAGTCGTTGACTTGTCTGCGGGGCGACGGGAGAGTGAATCCCCTTTCTTCGTAGTTGTGCCTCGGTCACTGAGCACGCGCTGAAGACTGTATAGCTGTTTAGTTAGACCTTTGGGAGTGGCCTTTCAAGTTCGCCTTCGCTTTGTAAACCATGAAAGAACGATAGCCTCAAAAGACTTGTGCAGAATCTGTAACTGAGTGTACTGTGCGCGCGCTTTAAATGTGCAAAGAAATATCGCGTTGGGGCGTTATCGCTGTATGCTTTTTTCAGTGCATTAACACTGCATACTGTATCTTTAGCACGCTGCTGCATTATGTCTATGTGGTTCAGCATTAGCACTTTCCATGGTGCATTAGCACTGTATGCTGTAGCATTGACGAATTGGTGCATTAGCGCTGCATGCCACCCACAGCGTTAACGCATTGTTTAATTAAGTATATATCGTACAGCATGGACACACATGGAGCATTAGCGCTGTATGCTGCAGCATAAGTGCATTGTTACATTAACTCTGTGTGGTACAAGATTAGCACATTTGTGCATTAGCTCTGTACGAACTGGCGGATTAACTCTGCATACGACATAAAGGTTCATTTCCGAGCACGCGCTGATGATATAACGTTTTAAGAACCGTTTTGTATTGGAGATACTGGAGCTTTTCTTTTTTATCTTTATCGCCCAGCTGTGGTTCATACCTATACAGGCACCATGGGCGTTGGCTATATACTCCGATGGTGCGACGATCAGTTCACTCTAAGAACTAAGAGAGTGCTGGACACTCTCTTTGGGAGAGTATATTCTTGTCCCATATTTAACTCTCTTTTCCAGAGTAAATCACCTCTTCTTGAGGCAGAGTATAGTAATGCCCCCCGAAAGGATTATAGTACTCCACCTCAACAGAGTAACGTAACTCTTGCCGAAGCAGAGTAGCGGGACCCCTCCGAAAGGAGTAGTAGTACACCTCAAGAAAGAAATAGCAGAACTCGGGCTAAATAGGGCCTTAAAATTGCATTTGAGAATTTATTCAAGCGTAGATCGTAATGATGACATAATAACGAGCACTGCGACAAAAAAAAAAAGAAAAAGACGTGAGAAAAAAAAAGTACGCGCAAGTGAGGTTCGAACCAGCGACCCTCAGATTGGGAGGCCGACGCGCTACCACAACGCCACACTCGGAGACGACGAACATGTCCTTTTTCTTTCATGTTGTCACTGATTGCACTGACCACATTGGTGATCTGTCTTCACTTTCTTGTTTAGAAACGCCGGTTTGAGTATCTCCGTACATGCGACAACCAACTACAAGATAGTTCATTTGTTTGTTTTGTACTTCCCGGTATCAGAACGTCAATCCGGCCCGTTTTTCTCAGCAAACAAGAGTAGCGTAACCGAGGATATGTGCGGCATTCGCATTGACCAGCTAAGCGGTTGGTCATTTCTGTGTAGAAAACGCTGTGCTTCTGAACTGCACATTGAACACTTCAGTTTTCGTCACGCCCTTGGACATAGTTTCGGTCATTATTGTTCAAGTTCCGCGACTACAGCCGTAATAGCGCACTCTAGCCGTACGGACCATTTAGCTTGGGGCAGTGTACTCCGTGCGCGACGTTCGAGCGAAAAACGTGGATACTGAAATACGAAGAATTTAAAAACCTTTCGAATGTAGTTTCGATCGTCGACCGACTCGATGAGGTGATATTCGCTTATTTAACTGCACAAACACAAAGCTACAAACGCGGATATTAGGCTTTATTCCAGTGCCTTCCTGTACAATGAAAAGCACTGCATGGGAGACGCTGGATTCCAGTGCATTCCAGTAAACTGAAAAGCACTGGGAGGCGCTGGAAACGCTGCTTTTTTTTATTAATCGTCTCCAGCCCCGCGACGAATGCAGTGCTCTCTACTGTATATGCGTGTGCTTAATAATGAGCGATCATCGCTCGCGGGTATGCCGCACATCGATATATACATATGAGAGCAGGAGTATAACTGCGTCTTACTCTGTCATGCCAGAGAGTATACATACGGGCATTCCACTCTCTCAAATAGAGGTGGAGTATAGGCACATTTCACTCTCTCCTTTCTGACGAGTGATCGTGCATTTCCTCTATCGCTGCTTTGCGAGAGTAAGAGAACGCTCTGAAGAGTAACTCCGGCTTTCTTACTCTTGCGATACGCTTACCAGTTTTTAGAGTGTTGGCGATGCGGAGCGTTGGCCGGGCAAGCGGCGGCACCGCTTTGTGAGGAAACGAATTGATGATAAGCTGCGTCTGCGTAACGCCGTGTAATGTTATTCAAGCTGAAGCAGAAAGTTAGGAGTACGTTAACGATGTCTTATGCTTCTGAAAGAAAGAAGAATAAGAGAGAGAACGACAATAAAAGGCTGATGAGTTACCGAAAGTCCGATAGAAAGTTCGCACATTTGACAAGTAACGCGTCCCATAAGTGTCTGAGGGTCAAAGCGGTACCACTTTTCCACACCATTAATGCGTTTTTCTGTATGTTCTTGCCTCATGCCTGAAACTAACCCCCACGTATATTTGGACTTTAGCGTTAGTGTTTCTTTGCCATGTTGAGGGCAAACTCTGCGATACCATCAACGCAAACTGTCTGTGGACTCTACCTTGCAAGGTGGTATGTAAACAGATCATGTACGGTTCATACCAACAAGTGTTCTTGCATTTGTAATCAATGGCATTTGTAATAAATTGTATTATATTGATAAGGGTGACAATGATGTTATGCTGAATATCGAAACAACCTGTTGTATTGCAAGTAGGTGCTATTTACGATACGCTATACTTTTTAACGACACTAAAAAATATCACAATGCAGAGTACAGCACACACACACAAGTGCTCATCAAACGCAAGTAATGTGCACTTGCCGATGCTCAGCACTTCAAGTTGAACTTGTTCATGACCGAGTGTGTTATAGCTGCAGTACACTTTCAACTATTCGTGCTATTTGCAGTTTGAGCGTGCTATTGACAAGCGCAAATCCGATAAAAGTTCTCTTAGAAAACATTGACGAGTAGCCCAAATAACGAGCACACTCAACGGCACTAGAAAACAGGACGGCGCTTCGCCTTCTGCCCTCACTGTCCTCGTTCTTTGCGCTTCTCGTCAATGTACTCAGCGATGAACCAACTGGCCCGAATCCAAAGTGTTATTGCGGATTGTATTAACCTATCTGAAGAGTGTCGTTCCCTCTTGATATTGCACAGTTTTATATAACGAGGCGGACGCACAGATGGAGTGTGACCGATGGACTAAAGGCGTTGCGCGTCCATTTACGTTGTCGCGCCTTCTTCTTCTTTTCTTAATCTTCCGCATATTGGTTCCGCCCAAAGACTGGACGCCACCGCTTCGTCGTCGGTTCACGAGCGGGCGTAGCAGCAGCAGCAGCAGCAGGCGGCACCGAGGTCGCTCTCCTTGGGGCCAATTGGGTTCTTTCCGTTTTGGTTTAGGGAGGGGGGGGGGGGGGGAGACGACGTCGACGAGTCAAACGCGCGATCACCCGGAAGGAAGATAGAATAAGAAACGAACAGAGAAAGAAGAAGTAAGAAACAAAATTAACGATGTCCACGCTCGCGAAGCGCTGTTATAACCGCCACGCATACTCGCCCCGCGCGCTTGCTACTCCGGCCGGTCTTTGGCGAGGGGCCCTGACTTCCGTTTTTTTTCGGAAGAGAAAACCCTCCCTCGCGACTTGCCGCTAAGCCGAGCCAGAAATAAAAGGAAGGGGCGTATTATAAAGCGACGGGCACAAATAAACAAACAAGCAAACGAAACAAAGGAGGTTACTCGAAGAATGGAAGGGCGAGGTGACGCGGACACCGTAAGGAGGAGACGCCAGTCCTGTAAGGAAAAAAAAAAAAAACCTCTAGAAAAGGGTCGTGCTCCTATATAGCCCGTGACGGGCCCGTGGAAAATGGATTCCGCGCAGGACCTATTTTGGGGGCCTCGGCTGTTTATTATTTTTTTTCCTTCGTCTTCCGTTATCTGTTTGTTTGTTTGTTTCCGCCTTTGCTTGCGACGACAGTGACGGCGCAGCCCAACGTAGCTCACATCAGGCTCGTCCCAATAAAGCGTTTGCGTCGGTGTCCCGTAGTGACACGAAGGGGGCGCCGCGAATGCGCAACCTTTCCGCAGTGAACTGCTCCGACTCCGTATAGAGTGCGTGGGGGTACTGCCTCCGTCGTATATAGCCATGCGCAAACGCTCCTAGGAAAGGCGTTGTACTGTATAAAACTCCCGCCTTGCACCCCGTGGAGTATAAATACACCCGCATGCGGGTGCAACGCGGATGGGTCCTGCAGCGTCGTGTGTACTATACAAGGGTAACGCCCAGGTTCTGTAGAGGAAACGATGAGTTCGTGATCGACGAGTTGATGATTGCAGGAGAGGGCTTCACTTCGGCTGAGAATAAGTTATGGGAATAGTTCTTGACGCGCCGAGTCGGCGAAGCTTGCGGTAGACTGCGTATGTAGTTCATGTTTGCATTGTTTTTCACTAGATCACCGAAAGAACGACAGATGAAAGAAAGAAAGGGTAAAAGGGGAACGAACGAAAGGCCTGGTGCTTAACTAGACTTTGTCCATTTTGCTACCCAACACGTGGAGAGGAGATTGAGGGAGTAAGATCGAGGGAGTTAAGACACGAGTCTAGATTATTTGCAAGCAACGTGAAGCGTAACTACAGTCGGTCACACAGTCGCTTTGAAGCTTTTCAGAAGAGCTCGTATAGCTTTCTGGCAAGGTTTCGCAGACCACACATCGTCAGAATTATTTATGGCTAAAGAAAGCGCTTTGCGCGCCACACACCATATTATTATTGTTAGTCGTTACGCAAATGGCAAGCATGTCAAGAATCGCGGATTAAATATCGGATGTGAGTGATGAGCTAGCTCATCACTCACATCCGATATTTAATCCGCGATTCGATATGCGTATGCGCAGATATATAGCGCGTGTAAAGGAAAGAAAGAAAACTTGGAGGACGCTTGCGCTTCGCCTTCAAGAGCAGAACGCGATAAGCTTAATCGGGACCCGTGCGCATCCCGTTCTCAATTGCTAACCTAGCTTCGGTTCTCGGTGCATGCTTCAACCGTGCCGTAAGGAAACGAACTACTGCGCGTAACATTGGCCGTTTAAAACTATCCTAGAATGTCTATTGCAAGTACAGTTGTTAAGTGCCCACTGCACCATAATTTTTCCTTTTGCGAATCAGCGAAGGGCCCACTACGCGTCCATAAGACAACACGCGAACCAACGCAGCTGTTCACTTTGTTGATGCCTTTGCTGACGACGATGATTAAATATACCAAAGCGCTTTGTGATGGGTGGGCCTTTAAAACACCCACCCGTTGCGCGATTCGCATGTTTTGTCGCTTGGCGCGATTCTACGCTTCTGCCACGCAATATTACATGCGTTAAGGAGACTCTTCCCACCACAAGGCATTCATGTAGTCAGATCAGATCAGTTAACTTTATTGATTGCCCTGCGAATTGGTGGGATGGGCCTGGATCCCACCTAGGCTTCGGCCAAGGGTTGCTGGCCCTTGGCGGCTTCCTCGGCTCGCTGGACGGCCCAGAGTTGTTGCTCCAGGTCCGAGCTGAGCAACGCAGACTCCCAGCGCGCGCGGAGGCTGTTTTTTTTTTTTTTTTCGAAGCAGTTTCAAGAAACGGCGTAGCTATGTGGTAGAACACCTGCTTGCCACGCAATTTTCACTCGAACCCGAAGATTTTCTTATTTATTTTATTTGGATTTTTGTCGATTTTTCGGTCATGGACAAGATGATGATTTTTCGCTCAGAACCAACGACACCGTCCCCGACACCGGAATTTCTACGAAATGAGCTCTTTAACGCTGTCGCGTTAAAACGAACTCGCGTACACTTGAGACACATGTCTCACAGTGACCACAGAAGTTAAATCAACCGTTGTGTCACTAAAAGGATTGCCAGTGGACAAGTCGGTCATCGCTTATATTGCATGCCAGTGAATTCAGCTTGGTTTATCTCTGCATAGGCACGTGATCATGGATTCTTGATTACACTCGTAATGAAAACAAAGTTTTTGAAGCGAGATTCCTTTAACTGGAGCAGAGTGGACCTGAAACTCTGCTCCTTTATTTGCTTCTGAGGAAGACTAACGAGGTCTGTTAGCATGCTTATAGATATTCGACAATGAAAGCAATATAAATAAAAAAAATACTGTTATGGGATGCCAACTGGTATTCTGTTCAGGTTTTTATGCCCAAGGAAACGATATCCACTGTCTGCCACCCACTGCGCGGCACAGGCTTGCCAGCGCAAACGGTACGTCATATATCTTCTTCTATCGGAATAAAGCGAACGAATTAGTGTCAAGGCAGTCATTCCGTCAGGATTAAGAACATCTTGCATAAAGAGAAACACAAGAAGGCTCGATCTTTTTTGCCTTGTCACCGGAAGCCAAATGATCAATTTTCTAGTTACCCAGTATTCCGGCATGCCCAGGATTAAAAAAAAAAAGAGACATTATAGCAAAAACTTCCGAGTTTACCAGCGTTATGCAAAACAGCTCTTCGCCGGTAGCGTTGCGTACGTCATCCGCGAAACTGATCGATAAAGCCTAATGACTTCCTTTCTTACCATTCACTAAACGATATACGGATAATAACATTACCTGGAACTCGTTCTTTTCAGGTGCTCATCCGCATTTCCACATTGTATATAGTGTATGCCCTTGTGTTCGTGGTCTGGGGCCTTCAATTCCCACAATGCGTATGATGGGTATACGAGATGGAGTGGGTAGATGTGTGTGCCATGACCAGTTGTGGGAAGACTTGGGTGCGGGAACGGGGGTGCGCAAATTGCAATCGCTGACTTCCAGAGGCCGCGGTACGAAAAGGGGAATTAAGTTAGCCGTATTTGAAAGAAAACGTGATGCATACGCGCGGTTCATTCGTATCTGCTCGTACATATATAAAACAAAATCTTGTGCAGTATGCGGTTACCGACCATCGATATCAAGTTCAGCACCTGACCTGTGCGTATCCTACTTTGCGGTGGAACGGATCAGCGGGAGGTTCTTAATGGCGAGACCGTCTCTACAGGTCGTTAGTGCCTGAGCGTCATCTGTTTCCACTGAGTGCCGCTCCAACGAGTTTTCTCATCTGAAATGTGCACGCGACATGTATATGCAACGGCTGGCTAATAGTTCACTTACTGTGGCGTCGTGTCTGTGTCTGTATGTGTGCCATTTTTTCCTCTTAATATCTACTAGGATATCGGCCACCCGTGTTGGATTTCTGATCTGTATACTGTCTTCATGTCGCTTAGAGTTACGCCGTATCATTTTTCTTTCCATTTCACGCTGTGTGGTCCTTAACTTTGCGAGTTTTGTTGTTATTCTCCAGGGTTCTGCGTCATGTGTTAGAAGTGGCAAAATACAACGGTTGCGCTCTTTCCGCTTTAGTGAGAGTTGTAAGTTGCCACTCATGAGTTGAGAATGCCTGCCGTATGCGTGAATATCGTGTCGCTAGGTTTGGCAGCCAAAAAGTACATTTACCACTAGATAAGGCAAAGTTAAATCATTCAACTAGGATGTAAATGTAGATATCCGTCTTTGATAGCCAGATGTACTCGAACAAAAGAACAATATGCTTGAAACTAACGTAGAACATCCACAAGTTTGAAAGATTTTCATTGAAAGGTCGTCGTCTTTGCATAAAGTCAGACGTAAAAACCAAAAGGTGTCCTATCGTATTCTTCAGTTCACATAAATATTCAGGCATACCTTCGTAATTATATGGATGGTATTTCTGTATTTCTGTGATACGCGAGTCATATATGCGTCGCAGCGACCAAGAGCCTCTAGAAAAAGCTGTTTGAGGGCTCCGAACATACGGACGAAATCCGCACGAACTCCGGCGTAATGGTACAGGGCAAATTTGACCTTATCGTTGTTTTTTTTTTCTTTCTTTTTGCATACGCCACTGTAATTTTTGTGACGTACGTGTGAGTCGACTGAGTCATGCTATGATATAGGCATATAGCGATGGACGTTACCACTGGCATAGCCGGGGGGGGGGGGGGGGTTCAATCCCCCCCCCCCCCCCCCCATCCCGAAAAACTTTCAATTTTGCATGTGTATATATACAAGCACGCATAAATACGCATGAACATACATAAGGTATGTTTGAACCCCCTACCCACGAAATAATTTCTGGCTACGCTACTAGCCATTACGTCTGTTTTGAGGATGAGCACAAAGGCGGTGATGGACATGGCGAAAAACGGTGCACCCTTTCTGCAATCTGGACATGCAAGCAGAGGCGTGCGCACAGGGGGGCGGCCTCCCCATCCCTGATCATTGAAGGGGGAGCCAAGTCTGTTCAATACATTTATTCAGTCGGATCGGTTCTGTCATTGTTTACTGCGAAGGGTTATGGCGACGCAGGTTTTTGACTATAATGGCGGCCGAGGGCGTCTGATGTTGCATTCCAAGAAATGTCTACTTCCAGCCTTTACACCCGGAAAGCCGGGGACCATGGGCAGGTCTTTGTGAGAAGCAACGTCATCGCCCCATTTTCATTTTTTGCATCCATTGCGAAGCTAATTATCTCTCGTACTCGACCAAATGTGAAGGGGGGGGGGGTGATCGTAAGCGAAGTAATCGCGAGGTGTCCGTCATCGCGATCGATCGGAGCAACTTGCAAGCGCCCATGCCTTCACGCCCGTTATCTTTTTTTTTTTTTCCCTCCAAGTTCACTTCCGTCAAGACACAAAAGCAAGCACCGTGCGGGCCGTCTCTTGCGCTGCCGGAGAGGTCTGCGAGCTTTGTGACGGCCGTCCGTGAATAACCATCCTACACGTCAATAATAATAATTGTTGGTGTTTTACTTTGACGATCTTTTGACGAAAATTTTGACGATCTGGTGTTCACTTAAATATATAGGGACGCGGGCCTCTAGCATTTCGCCTCCATCGAAATGCGGTCGCCGATCCCGCGACCTTCGGGTCAGCAGAAGAGCACCGTAACCACTAAACCACCGCGGCGGGTGTCCTACATATCACACAGATTTGACCATCAACACGAAGTACACATTCCTTTTTAACATGCGAAATTCTTTCACGATTCCTTTATTCTCAGTACTTCGAATGACTGGAACCAGCAGCCGACCTCTGTTGCCCACCTGACCGATGTCACTGCATTTAAGGCTGCTGTTGAATGCTATGAATACTCTCAGAAGCCACATATTTTCCCTATTCTGTACACTGTTACCCACTCCCTTCTGTAACGCCTTCAGGCCCTGAAGGTACTGAAATAAATAAATAAATAAACGAATCAGTCGAGGAGTTGGGGGGTCTACACGATCGGTGTCCTCTCCGCGCCTTGCAGCGTGGCGCGATCACCGACCTTGGTTGCAGGGAACGAGCGGCTCGCGTTCTTGTCCGCCGAGCGGTTTGGCCAGCTGCGAGCAGCTGATTGCATCCCCCGGCTTCAAGTAAAACAGCAAGAGTACGGAGAGCTGCAGGCCGTTCATCGGCCGCTGGACACGTATGTGCGATGGAGGCAAGTGGGGAAGAGGGGGGGGGGGGGGTATAGCGGCCATTCGCCTGCGCCGGGCTTTGTGGAGGCCGGCGGCGGTTGTTGGGCGCGCTCGCTCGCCTCGACGTCGTCGTCGCCAGCCGGAAGCTGCCTCCGCTGACCCCGTGTAAATGACGCCTGCACCGAGCTCGGCTGGCCTGGCCTGGCCGTGAGCGCCGCGCGACGCGCAGGCAAACACTGTGAGCGGCGGCCCCGAAAGTAAACGGAGCAGCGCCCCACCGTCGTGTATGCACAGGCAGGGTGAGGACAGTGCAGCCAGAGGGGAGGGTGAGCGAGTTCGGCACTGCGGGATGGGTCACCAGACTAGCGTTGCACTGGTGCGCGCTACGTTGTTACGGAACAGCTATTACTGAGTTAAAACAGGCTCCAAAGGCTGTGGTGAACGCGCGCCTGTGATACAGAACTGGGTAAAAACGGGCTGCCACGCTGCTATGGCTGTGCAGAGGTTCACGCGACGAAGTCATAACGCAGCAAGGGCCTTTCATTTCGTGGGATTCTTAACCTCTTTTACAAACACCGGAGTGATGGTCAATCCTTCACGTTCGTTGTTTAAACAACACGACGCGACGGTTGTTTACAACAACTGCTCCTGTAGATGCAGTTGTATGATCTTGCTTTTGCACCTTCTTTACGTAACGATATTCTCATGTCCTAACAGCTTCAGATAATGAACCAATTGCTCTGGATTGGTGCGTAATACAAAAAACGCGTCCGAACGTAAGCGTATTGTGCATGCCCCTGGGGACACGCAAGAGTCGGGTGCCCACGGGTCATTTCATACTCCTGCTGTCTGACATGTGTTGTGCGTATAGGGCAACTATGCGTTGGACGGCAAGTTTGCTGTATATACGCATGCGTCGCTTTATGTTTCAACGGGCTTCTGAGAACGAGAATGCTTGCGCCGTATGTGACAGAATGTCAGGGAAATCAGAGAAGTGTCAGAGAATGTCAGAGAAGTGTAACTTCCATGAAAGCAAGCCTTAACCTCCCTTAGCTCGCTATGCTCGGGAAACTGGCTCGCCTTTGTGACTTTCAAAAAATAGGTTATCACAATGACGCGATAAAACAGCGTTTAATACGGCCTGAATCTTTCATGCGAACTCGCCTCAATCGTCACAACAAATTATATATTCCTCGAAGCACACCTCAACCTTTTCCCACATTTTGCTTCCGAAAACATGTCGCGGCTGGAATCGCCTGTCCATATCAACAACCAGCATTACTTACCCTGACGCATTCCGCGAGGCCTTAACATTGTCCATCTGATTCGATGCATGTGTATCGTAATGACTTGTATTTGAATATGCCAGTGTTTTCTCAGATTTCTGAATTTTCTGTAGTTTCAGTTTTCCCGTATTCTCTAAGTGCTCTGGCTGGACTTACTGTTTTTTTTTCTTCTACTTTGCCCCTCCCCTCTACAGTGCTGTAAAGACGTTAAAGTAAATTAACATAAAAATTCGGCAGATCCCATGCGTTGTGGGAATCGGCTTCATGCGAAGCAGTCAACGAGTACTTCTGTGCTGTACTTCATTGCTTTGAGCCAAGTGGATCAACGTGTTTTTGTAAGTGTAGTAGCTGTGCACATCATGGGCTTACCAGGCACGTCGACAACACTGGCGTTTAAAGGGTAACTTATGGTGCGACGTAACGTCAGCCGCCCTCACGTTAGAGTACATACGTCAGTGTTATCGAAACTATAATTGCACTTTATGGTGCAATATGCGGATATCCTACGTAACTTTCGTTAATGTATTCCTCCGGGGTCGAGCAATTCTTCAATATAGCTTGCTGAATCACAGGAATACAAATGCAATGTTTATTAGACTGGAAGCGGAGCCAATGCTGGAACCACGTGACGTTAATCTGATATGTCGCCTCGCCTGTATCATAAGAGTAATATGTAGTGTTTATTGCTTTCTTGTAAAATTAGATAGCCAGCACCACAACCACAACTGACGTTGCACCGACATTACGCCTGCACAGGCTGTTTTTACAAACAGGTTGATAGACCTGGCGTGGCTCTGTGGTAGAATACCTGACTGCCACGCAGAATGCTTGGGTTCGATTCCTGCTGGGATCCTAATTTAAATTCTTTCCAGTCGTCGGGTCAACGCTGCCGGCGTCGGTTTCTCTTAACGCTCTCGCATTTAAATTACCAATGTCTGTTCTCGCCGTTCCTGGGTAGATGTAAACTGTCAATCACCTGTGGCGCATACCCGTACACCGCGGCCCGTGCTAAACGGGTATGTGCCACACGTGTCAGGTGGATAGGGTTTGACGACGTATGCGACAGGATTTTCACGTTATTCATGTCATGATCCGACAGTCATATTCGTCAACTCTTACACTTCCATGCCAATTTTGGCCTACACCAAGTTAAGGAAGCGATCATGAGAGCACCCAGACGTAAGCGGCTAGATAGATAGATACGTAGATAGAAATGTTCAAAGTACCAAAGGTTCGCTAAGAAATGCTTCGCATTTATATGTGACATTATTTATCCAAACCGTGCTGATTACATTAATCTTTCCACCTTCCGGTGAACTTTTCTTGTTTAACAGGAACAGACAAGTGTCAGGTATTCGCAGAGTGTACTGTACAATGCCGTTAACACTTCGAGCGTATAAGCTTAAAATTCACGGTGGCTGGCTGGAGGATGAATCATATGTTTCAGACTCAGTGTGTTTAACGTCAGTGCTGAACGAAAGCTTAAACCCAATATTTGCAAAAGTCAGCATGGCTGCACGTAGCCTGCACTGACGCTGCAGATCAGGGTTCTATCGTGATTTTGATATTTAACAGTGAAGTGCTTCACATTAAAATCGACTTAGAATTAAAGTTTTGTCTGACATTCTGAATGACGAAACTGCGACGGCAAAGACGTGAGTCGTGGGCGTTCACACGAGAACTTTTTTAAAAATCTTTTTTGTGACGCTCGACTTCCGAGAACTTTGTTCGTATTAAAGTATGTTGACGCACTTTCCTATTGTTTTACTGACGTGAAAGATAAATGAATAAAGGTTGCGGAAAACGAAATATGAAAAGGGGCTGTCAGTATCAGTGAAACGTGAAAGGGCTGTTTTGAATATTTCACAAAATGGCTTCCACTGCTCTGAAAGCTATTCATCATGAGGAAGTTTGTACGTAGTCACATGTTTTTCAAGGCAATGTTCTCCGGGCCCCCACCCACCTTCATCCTGCCACGGTGTGCGATGAATATTTGCGACAGGGTCACATGATCTGGGGAAAAAGAAACGTCACTTAATGACGTCACATCACCACCGTACAATTTGAACGAAAGGCAAAGGTCGGCCTGACGTTGCATAAGCATATCTATTTTGCTAGTTTCAATGGTGGCCCCGTGCCACTGGCGGGGGGGGGGGGGACCATAACCTATGCCGTGCTGCTTAGCGGTTCTCACTTATTTAGCCGGCATCACTACTGCGAGAGCCACATGTGGCTCTCGTCTGTAGTGGCTCTCGTAGTGGCTCTCGTCTGTAGAGTCGCACTGCAGTGCGACTCTACAGACGTCACACGGGACGTTTTCGCTCAGGTCACGTGACCCCGAGCAGTTGAAGCGCACATAGACTCTCCCTGTTGGCTAAAGATGGCAACATTGTTGTTGACGTTGGCTATATATCGGCTAACTATTAGCTGATGCTCACTAGGGTTGCTCAATGTTAGCTAAATTATGGCAGATATTGGCTAGTGATTGTTTAATCTCGACTACGTATTCTTATAACAATAACATTATCTTCGACGAATCTCAATTCGAAATCTAGTTGCCTGCCTATTTCTACTTATTATCTTCACTGCCAAGTGTCACCTAAGTTTTTCACTACCGCGGCGACAGTCTACACCAACTCGCGCACTGATCCCAGCTTTTCGGCGATCGGCCCAACTACAGTGCATACCTAATAAGGAAACCGCCACGGTGGTCTAGTGGTTATGGTGCTCCACTGCTGACCTGAAGGTCGCGGGATCGAAATCCCGGCCGTGGCGGCTGCATTTCGATGAAGGCGAAATGCTTGAGGCCAGTGTGCTTAGACTTAGGTGCACGTTAAAGAACAATAGATGGTCAAAATTTCATGAGCCCTCATCTACGGCGTCCCTAATAATCATATAGCGGTTTTGGGACGTAAAACCCCAACAATTATTATACCCAATGAGGAGTTCGCGTCGATCCTTGCTCGCGCACCTTCGCTTATTAAGAGTCCCTCTTTGTGTTGTCAATTATTTCGGCGAATATTCCTTCAGCTCTCCCACGATCTTTTCGGTCCCTCGAGCTCCATGATTACCAAGTGCAGGCTTGCATATGCGCTATGCAGTCTCTAGACGTTCTCATCGCCAAATTTTTCCAGGCACGGCCCGCATGCTATACAGTGTATACTACTGGGTCCCCCTATGAATGCATAATGGCACAGGGCGTGACCACTCGCGGTGTTTCACGCACGAGTTTGTAGTGCAGATAGCGCCGCGTATACGTTGTTGCTGTTGGCTGGCGTTTCTATATTACACACGTGCGTACTCTTCACGCTTGGATCGTGACAAAGAGAGCATCTCGCCCGAGATGGCGCCGCGTGATGAGCCATCCCGATAAGGGACGACGCCACCTCGTTCGAGGCATAGGTGCGCGTACCGCAACGCGTGCGCTTTTTTTATTTTTCTTTAAACGAATGGCCACGGCGCGTGTACCTACTAGCACGCGATATGGAGCACCGACATCGCTCTGGCTGTAGGAGAGCAACCGGTTAGCGCGTTAAGACGCCGCGTCGTGTAAGACGACGGAGATTTGCGTGGATGCACTGTTCTGCATAAACGCACGCGCGAGCAACGAGGTGGCTGCCTGGGGTCACGCGTCTCCTCTTGGAAGAAACAAAAGCGCCGTGATTTACGGTGCCCACTCTTTTGTTTCGCGAGCCAGAAGTACCGAGCTTGACTGCGCTCTGCAGCGAAGAGCCGTGAACATTTATTATCCCAATCGCGGCTCCGGAGAGATGCTTTCAACGCGACGATAGCGGGGACTTGCGTCTTCGGGCGGCTGGGAGTTTTTAAGAGAGTGTTTTTGCTTAGTGCGGCGATTTGTTATTCGTTTTTGTGTTTTGAATTGTTACTGTCGTCGCTGTTTCTTCCTTTTGTTCCGCAGGCTGCGCGTTAGCGAATGGCCATTATACACCTAAGCCCTGTTCTCTGATAGTGCACTGCCTGTACGGCTTGTTGTTTGACGCGAAGTGCGCAGCCACTTGGGTATTCAACGCGTGTGTTTTGTGATCGGCGCAGCAATGGGCTCTCTGCACGAGCGATTGCATGCTTCACGTGTGCGGCACGACACCGTATACGTACGCTTGGTGTACGTTAGGGGGAATTGAGTTTCACTCGTTCGTGATTAATGGCGTTGAGAAGCTCGTTGTTTCGCAGACTTGATCGCCTGTCATGGAAAAGAGAGACGCGTATATGTGCTCGTTTTGTTGCGCCGTTCTGCATGCGGATGGCAAACTTAACGTTCTGATGACGAGGGATGACCTTTCACCTCGGGACCTTGTTCGATCTGTTTGGGAGAGCACGTGGTTATCGCGTGTCGGTGATTGGAGGTTGTACTCAAAAGGTTTTCAGCTCGTTGGGCATTCGGTTGTTAAGCTTGCCTGGCCACTCGTGAGGTGTGGGTGATTCTCGGAAAGCTTGGGCTATGTGAAAACAGGACCAAGTGGGCTTAGATAGCAGGTCTGACAGCTATTGCTTTGTGCGCTGTCGTCAACAATAGAGATGAGTCTGTTACACAAAGATATTATCTCCCTGACAACGTTCTTCGTTTTTTTTGCGACTCTACTAACGAACCTTCGCTCTTTGCTTTGCGTATGCGTAAACATGTAAAAAAAAGAAAAAAACCTCAAAGGTCCCTCATGCATCCGCCTCAGTCGAGTCGAAAGCGAAAGCCACCTTATTCTTTTTCTTTTCACGTTGTGACGTCACTGTTACGTCATAATGACGTCACAACATTTGGCAATGTGTGCTGTCATGATAACGTCATGATGTGATTATGACTTTTTGTATCACTCGTGTCGAAGCCATGACGGGGGACGCCGGCGCAAGACGCCGGTCAATTTTCGCGTTTGATGAGGAAGGCTTTCGCCTTAAAAAAAGTATACTCTCAGGGAACAAAAGTGTTGTACACTGTCGTCCTTTATGAAAGGGAACACGCGAGCGCGCGGCCTGCGCGCTGCGGCAGCTGCGTACAGCCCCATCAACCGAGAGCTGAAGAAATCACGTCCGCTTTTGGCGGCATCGCCCGCTGCGCGACCGAAGCAGGAGCCTAATCTATCAGTGCTTGTTCACCGGCCATGACTCGTTATTTTATTTGCCAATAGATGACGTCAAAAGCGGGTGCGCTTTCTTTCGCTGTCGGTTGATGGCACTGTAGGCAGCCGCAGCAGAGCTCAGGCCGCGCGCTCGCGTGTTCCCTTTCATAAAGGACGACAGTGTACATGCGTGCACTTGCCTAGTCTAGTTACGTCTGGTCTAGTCTGTCTGTCTGTCTGTCTGTCTGTCTGTCTGTCTGTCTGTCTGTCTCACTCACTCACTCACTCACTCACTCACTCACTCACTCACTCACTCACTCACTCACTCACTCACTCACTCACTCACTCACTCACTCACTCACTCACTCACTCACTCACTCACTCACTCACTCACTCACTCACTCACTCACTCACTCACTCACTCACTCACTCACTCACTCACTCCTGGAGGACAGGAAATCGATTTCAAGAGCAGCCTAATTAACCTCAACCCCACTCGACCGAACGCGACCGCGATATAAAACAGCTTCATATTTTATGCATCTGGAACAACCGTACGAGTTACCGCCCGTCACACAACTGCGCTACGGGCAGGTCAGGAGTGCGTTTTCTTGACTCAATTTTTATTTCCTGTTCTTATTTCCAAACTCATTACACGCAAAACACACGAGCCACGCGCTCTCATGACGCCGCCCCACTGAAAACTGCTCCCAGCCTTTGGTCAGCTATTGACCACCGTCAGCCGCCTGTTTTGCACTTCTTCCAACACGCAGGCATCCCTTGACCGTAACGGGTTGCGATGTTGCATATGGCATACACGTGTTAAGTGCACTGTTGCGTTTCTGGGTGCTCAGTTCTTTGTTTTCTTCGTTTTCCTATCGTTGAATCCTCACCGTGTTTTTTTCTGGCGTTGCGCAGTGATGCGAAGGGTGCCACGTCGGCATACGCACCTGCGGCCTCGCGACCACCGCCCACGTCTCTCCTCTCGCTTCGTATAGCTGACCGATTTTTCACGGAAACTCCAGGTGGTCGTCGATCCGACTGGCTTCGTACACACACTCGCGCACAGACATCGCCTGCCGCGGCCGAGCACGCATACGTCCGTCTGACCTCGTATCAAAGGCGGCCACCATTTCGTTGGCGCCAAGCAACGGTCCGGTGTACGGTACATGTACTTTGCTTCGTTAGTTCCGTGCAGTACTAAACACGGGACCCTCGCATTTGATTCTTTAGAAAGGCTACACAACATTGGCGACACATTATATTCGAAGTCTATTAACAGATAAAGATACATTTGTCGCTGCTGCAGAAGTTTAGGTGTCAAGGTCAGCAAATATTTCATAATTATTGATGGCAGATTCACTTCATATTAATAGGGCTGTTCTCACACTTCGTATGAAAGCACCAGGAAAAATTGAGAGTGAACACGTCAACGGAGGCGACGTGAATGTCCATGCTTAACGTCTTTCTAGAATAAATAAATAAATAAATAAATAAATAAATAAATAAATAAATAAATAAATAAATAAATAAATAAATAAATAAATAAATAAATAAATAGGCTTTCTGAATTTAGCCGCAGCTATTCAGTAGGCCACCTCCGACCAAAGACTATATTGACTTGTGAAAGACTTCTCTATGAGGGATGACTGGTAATACCTAGGATAAGCAAAATAGTAAGTCAGCGGAAAGCCGGTTATTCCAGACTGGGCTTACGGAATCTCCCTGTACATTCAATGTTTCTTTGAAATAAATAAATACGCACGAACAGAGGGTGTATTCACTGGCGTCTGCACGCGTAGCAGTAGTAAGCGATTGGTGAGAACTTGGCTGTCAAATGACTTTCGAGCCACACGATTTGGTTTGTGGCAGCATCATTTCATCGCTAATAACCGGCGTTGGCTATAGCGAGCGACACCTGCCTCAGAACCTGTACACGTGAAATGATTCGTGGTTCCTCTCACGAGTACCGTCAGTAATACCTTACGAATAAATGAAATGAATTAATGAATTGTTATTTCTCCTGCTTATAACAGAAGGGAAGCAGAAGCTAAAAGCCATGTGGCCTGGTGAAGGCTTCTGCTCCTACGATAATTTGACACGCAAGGCGTACGAGCGCATAAATCATACAAAACATACCGTATACACACAGGATTCAACTGAAAAGTAAAATGCCTTCTGGACGGGGCCTAATATACATGAGTCCAATCACGAGCTTATACTGACGTCAGCTCTGTAGCTTTAAGAGTGCTGCAGCTAATTTGACCGGACAAGACTGGGCAGAGGTAAAAACAACGCGCATATCCCGACTCGGAGGCCAAGGCAGCGACAGGAAAAAAATGAAGGGGAGGGGGAAAGGAGGGCAGGGGATATTCTAATATGGAGAACGAGTTGGGGCGCGCGGTCAGTTAAATAAAGTCACGCTCTCGTTCGGCTTAGGGGACTTCGTAAGTAGGGTACGCTATGCGTTATAGTCTCGCATATATGGAACCGGAGATGCAGCTCTTAGCGATAACCTCCGGCCAGTGCCAGGCGTTGCGCTAACAACGCTGTTGTATTTGTTTCTTTTCCTTTTTTTGCAGGAACAAATGGCTTGGTGTAAATAAACAAACAAATAAATAAATAAATAAATAAATAAATAAATAAATAAATAAATAAATATATATATATAAATAAATAAATAAAACGGAAAATGAGGGGTCTGTCAAGGCGTATTGATTTTCTGATTTACGTCGCGCATACTCATAATTGTACGGCCCAGGCTGTGCAAGAGCACATGTGACGTATATGCCCTAATTGAACACTGCACACGTGTGTCATAGATTTTAAGTGCTCAATAGAGTTATCTGATAATGAATACAGTTGACGTTGTCAATACATGTCAATGAGTATGACTACTGAATTCGCACTGCTCATCTCAGCGTTGGCACATTTCAGTGGTGCTAGTTAAAGAAAGATTAACTCCAGACCATATTGTGTTTGTTTTTCAAAGTAATCCTGTCATAAATATACACGAGTCGTGCTGTGTAACATGTCCGTATTAAATATGTGCATGTTACGTGAATGTATCTAAATTTATACAATTCACTCGTGTCTATCTTGTTAATATGCTTTAGATAGAAAGCTCTACTGCGCCATGTCTGCCAAGGTCATTCACCGCATCGCCATGACCTTGAGCCGCCGGAGCGCAAGTGTGGCATGCGGACGTCACGCCACGTTATCCGCTGCGCAGAGGCGTCGCAGCAGCGCTCGCTCGAAGCCTCGCCGCTACGGAACCCCGTGACCAGGCGAAGATATACTGAAACACTGGGTGCATAGTCTTTGCAAAACCAAGTCAAAAATACCTTTCGCTCGTGATAACCAGGTTTACAAGAGTTAAACCTCAGCCAATTTTTCTTATTGCAGTATTATGTGCTTGAGGTAATCTCATGCTCATGTCCTGTAAGTGATTCCGATATCGTCTAAAAAGGAAAGAAAAATCTGTAAGGTTAAGTTTACGCGTTTCTTTAGAGGCGTCGCACGTCACTGGAGACGCTGTATCGTATCAGAAAGATAGCTGAGTCGGCTGTTGGAACCTGTTAAGAAGGCGATGGCGTTTCTGAAAGCATGATGAAATCTGTTGCAAGCGGGATGGAAACCATGCTGGATCCGTTGTGGCAAGAATCTACCCCCCCCCCCCCCCCCCGCTTTCTTTGGTTTCACCTAGCCATGTGCAGTTTCGCTGTATGCAATAGTCGAGTGGATCGGATCATTTGCGCGCACACGTGTTTCGAGTGATTTCGAGCAGTTCAGCACAGCGAGGGCTGTTAACAGGAAAAGCGCGGAGGACGATGGCCTTAACCGGGGCGAAAGCGGCGAAGTAACCTTAGAATGTAATTACGCAGTTACGCCATTATACAATGACCTTAGTATCCGACGTTCATAAACTTCGCCTTTATTTCTCCTTCTTTCCTGTGCGTCGGCAATTGCAAAAGTCGTTCGGCGAACCGAGAAGTAGAAGGACGCGGAAACCCGCCTGACGCAGGTCGGAGTAGCCTTCGCCCGAGGTGAAGCCTAATTTGCTGGAGGGAAATTATAGACAACAAGAAAGCTTCAAAGAGACTGAGGTATCAGTGTTAATATTTCTTTCTTTTTTTCTTTTTTTTAAAGGGCGAAAGCCTTAGATGCCTCATCAAACGCGAAAATTGACCGTCGGTGGCGTCAACACGTGTGAAGCAAAAAAAAAAAAAAACACGGGATGACGTCAACTGGTGACGTCATCATGACGTCGAAGATCGCCATAATTTGCGACGCAGTCATGACGTCACTATGACATCACATGTGTCGTCACAAGATCAGGACCTACGTCATCACATGACATTGTTGCTTGGTCAAAGGTGGGCCGATCACGGAGGCAGTGCGAAACCAGGTGAAGTGCGCAAAACTTGCAGTGCCTCCGTTCCTGGAGGCAGTGCAAAACCACGTTACGCGCAGGAGGCTTTCGAAATGTTGGGGGAGGGGGGATGATTAGTATGTCGACTGAAAAGAAGAAGGTGATGATGTATTTCACCTTCGAGTCGTCTTTGAGTTGTTTGCAGTGTATTTTTTTATTATTAGAACATCTTTATCTCTCGTTAATCATTTACACAGTTATAACATTAGGTTGAATTTGCCTAGTTTCTCAGTTACACCGTATTCATTCTTCTTCTTCTTCTTCTTCTTCTTCTTCTTATTATTATTATTATTATTATTATTATTATTATTATTATTATTATTATTATTATTATTATTATTATTATTATTATTATTATTATTATTTTGAGCAACGTTCTTTTAGTGCTGCACCAGCGTCCACTTTTCGAAACACGGTGCCTGTGGCTAGCTAGTCTGAAAGAGGCGAACAGGTGGAGGAATTGCCGGCGCATATTACCGTGATAAGCCCGCCTATAGGAAAACACTTCAACCAACAAATCCACCAGCCAACCAAAGCCTAACCAAAACATTTCCCCAGTTTGCACACGACTGAATATTTCTTGCGTAGAAACGACGTTACGTTTCCGAAACCGGCGATTAAAGCCCATTCTGAAAGGCCGCAGTACGTATGCTCTCACAGCGCGGCCATCTTCATCGGTCGAAATAATTCAACCGCAATTCGGAGGCCTGTCCTTTGCTCTGTGTTCTCTCTCTCTCTTTCCTACGCGTGCTCTGCATACGCTGCGTAAGCACAGCATTAAAGCACCCCTCTCGTTCCCTCCCTTCCTACCCCCTATTTCTCTGCACACTTCCCCGTGCCAACACCAACCAGCCAAGGGCGAAAAGGTGTGCGCCGTCATTTCGGCCAACCGGTCTGTTTGGTTCGTGAAGTTTACCGCCGAGCAACAATTAAAAGCAGAGGACGACCGCACTTGGCCCGCCCTGGGTGCACGCTGTGTCCCCCGCTGCCCCCTGAACGCGTGCGAGTGCAGCTCATAAATACGCTCCGCTCAGGTGAAGCCGCCAGTGGCCGGTGCTTATATAGGAAAGAGCTTCTTAACGAACGTGTGGGGGCTGCTTCGTGTCGGCATTCAGTGTAGCGCCGCTCGCAGCTGCTGGCTGGCTCTTTTCGCTGAGAAGAGAGCTAAGGCGTCACTCTCCATCGTATAGGCATGTTGTTTGCTTGTGGCCGGCCTCTCGCACCACTTTAGGTTCTGCCGGAAAAGGAAGCCGTGGAGAGTATACTCACTCACTCACTCACTCACTCACTCACTCACTCACTCACTCACTCACTCACTCACTCACTCACTCACTCACTCACTCACTCACTCACTCACTCACTCACTCACTCACTCACTCACTCACTCTGTCACACGAGGTGAAGGCTGCTGTGAAGTAACATCCAATTAACACACACACACGCACACACACACACACACACACACACGCACGCACGCACGCAGACACACACACACACACACACACACACACACACACACACACACACACACACACACACACACACACACACACACACACACACACACACACAATGCTTTTGTAAATTTCTCGTACTTGAATGTAGGTACACGTTGAAGGACCGCAGATATAATCGTCATACTAAATGTGATGTTCTCCACTACTGTACACAAACGAATGCATGAATCAGTAAGTGAACGAATAATGACGAAGAGAGGAACAGAGCTGCTCGAACACGCATGCACACGAAGCATGTGCACGTACTTGTGTTTCGTTTTCGCTTAACATTTTACTCCAGCGACAGCGGTGTTCGAATGAGAGAGGGAGAAACAGAAGAGAGAGAGGAGAGAGAGATGAGGAGGGAGTGCTAACCAGATAAGCGTCTGATTGGTTTCTCTCCGTCGTACGAGAATAGCCAGCCAAAGTAAGCTTGCAGCACCTGAATCGTCTTCCCACCGAATGACAGCGCTTCACTTTGTATGCGTGAGAAAAGCGCGGTCTGGAAGGCGCACGAAGCTTACGAGCAGTCGTGTATAGCTTGCGCAGCTATAGAAACGGTGCTATAACGGGTGACGGAGCAACACAGGCGGCATACACGTCTGCCTAATATATCACTTCTTTTTTTTCGTGTGTTTTTTTTTTTTTTTTTTCGTAGTGTTCACTCCACTCATTACGGCGCAGGCGCAGCAGCGCATGACACCGTACAGCAATACACTGCAGACTTGCTGGAGGGCACGCACCGATTGAACCGGGTTGACCCGGCTTGATGAGAGTTTAGCCAGTGAAAGAAGGGTCGGTAACACTCTGATTCATGGGTTTGATCGCTGCCTCGCGTGGTTGCCACCTCGCACGCAGTTCCAAAAGGCGTTCATCCAAGACGGGGGTTATAGTAGACTGCTCGTGATCCTAGTTAGCGTTAACTGCCACGACGAGCGTGCCCTTGCCTTCTTCCTGTATGTACAGTTTCGTTTGTTCGAGCTGCGCTGGTTTTGTTTCACATTATCTTTTTTTTTCTCTCTCTCTCTTTCGGGCTTGCTTTCTGCGCCGAGAGTGGGAACAGGTTTGACCGGAACTCGTAGTTCGTTTAACGCTGGTTGGTTTAGCGATCATGGTCGCCCCACGGGAGGAAGGCCAGCCGGACCCTGTCGAGGGACCATTCGTGCAACGCGTTGTAGGTTTAGATCGAGGTAATAATAAGCGTAGCAGGCTCCTTTCACGCGCGTCGCGGTGATTCGTTTTCGGAGAAAGAAACTCCGACGTGACAGAACGTAACTGCACGCGACATTTCATTTTTTTCCCTGCCGTTATAGCAGCGTCGCTTTAAGTATACGTGCATACGCAAGGTCGCAGGATCGATTCCCTCTCGTGGCGGTCGGTATTCCGACAGCGAACGTATATATGCAAAGCCCGCGCTTCGTTGGGTCTCCGGAAGCATAGGCGTGCACTGGGTCCCTCATTAGGGGATCCTAGTTTCGCCGAAGTCTCTCCCGATGGCAGACATTTTCGACATCCCACGAAGAAGGCAAAAGACCGCGGACCTAAAGATGAGTGAACCGTGCTCCGCAAGGGCTGCAGACGATAGCGCCATCTTTCCCCACCACCTCTCTTTGCGGAGATTGGCAATTTGCGAATGTGTGTACGGGCGAACGCAGACACGCATACACGCACTCTCGATTTGTATTACTATTAGAATCACAGCATTTCTCGCTGTATTACTGCTCTGTCGTCTGACAAAATTAGGGCATTGAAGAGAAGGTGCAAACATGTTCGATATAAGCTTTGCAGCCTCGTGCTGTGCATGTAACCTAGTGCATCCAAGGGGGTTCTGCTTTTGATGTCGTCGTCGTTGTTGCTGTGAAGGCGGAAGCCTTAGATGTCTCATCAAACGCGAAGAGTGACCGTTGGCGTCAACACGAGTGATGCAAAAAAAAACAAGATCCTCATGGAATGACGTCACCATATGACGTCATCATGACGTCACATAACCTGACGTCCCATGATGGCGTCATCACATGACATCGTCGTTTGGTCAGAGGTGAGCCGATCCCGGAGGCCGTGGAAAACCACGTTGGGTGCAAAAAGATTTGAGGGAAGGGGGTTGGGGGAGGGATGAAAACAATCGAGTGAGTATTCATTCTAAAAAAAGACAGGGCGTGCAAACACGGACACAAGAAATAAGTCAGGACACCACAAACGCCGGCATTTGTGGTGTCCTGACTTATTTCTTGTGGCCGTGCTTGCACGCCCTGTCTTTTTAGAATGAATGCTTACCAACTAGCTCAGCTCTCTGTTATTCTAATCGAGTGAGAAGACGAAGAAGATGGCTTTCGCCTTCCAGTCGTCTTAGGCAAATGCATAAGGCAGCGTGTGTCTGTTTTTGTCTCTTTTTTTTGTGCCCTCTACTCATGTGACGCATGCCTACCGAGGAGGATCGGCCAAGAAATGGGCGTTAGCAATTAAACAGAAGTTTAACACTAAAGCAGGTGCCTCATTGACAAACGCCGTATTATGCGACGGTGTACGAAGTGGAACAGATTTTCTTACTGCAGAAATTTGAAATGTTGCTCAATGTCTTCTTTTCTTCTATACATTTTCTTGTGTTTCTTTTCGGACTTCTTGCAATGTTTGACTTCAACTAGCTGCTTCTTTTCGTGTGGTGAAACGCGTTTCTTCTGCGTTTTCGCGTTGAACAGCTGTGACAAAAGTGACTTTACGGCTGGGAAACACTTGAGTCGTCATGCCCTTTCGGCGTGCAGAACTTGCGCTGCTTCGACGTGCCCTTTGAAAAGACGCGTCAGCCCTATGGCGCACAGCTTCTCGGTTCAACCGGTCTGGTTTGTAAAGGGTGGCCATAAATGTCACGTAAACTAAGGCAAACACTACCAAAAATAAACATGAAGAAATTCTAGTTGCGAGACAACGCCTTTATTGCTTGCATGTTTACTTAACCATACTACGTTTACCCAACGCGAGGAAGTTGGCCAAGAAGCCGGCTTTCGCTGGGGGCGCGTTCTTGTTGTCTTCCAACGCCCAAGCCACTTCCTCGTTCTGAGCGTTCGCAGCTGTGGCAAAATGCCACAAGCCGGCTAGTAACAATACCGCTCAGACACAATATGGACTCTGCAAAGGTGACATCCTTGTTTATTATTCTTTTTTTTTTCTTTTTCCTTTGTGCGAATGCACCGGTGCGTTTGGGATTGGTAACGACGTCTGAAGTGTTCCGGCTGTCTTTCTTGCACGTTTATGGTTGATGTGATTAACCTCTCTGCAGTTCATTTCTTATTGTCTTTACGTATATATATATATACATACAACACAAACAACGTATGCAGACGTGTAACATGCATTTGCGTTATTACTTACTACATACGTAACGTGCCCGTCAACATAACATAACCAACAACAACCGACCTTATACGGACGGAGCATCGAAAGCATTAATAACGGCCAACAATGCCGTCGTCTCCAAGGCAATGTCTTAGTGCTAAAAGCGGACCTTTTGAAAGGCTATGGTTGGCCACGAGCCCAACGATTGCTCTAAATTGAATGGTCTGTGTCCGAATGCCATTAAAGTCAATTTAGAGCGGCCTCTTATTACTAAGGTGAGACATGGTCAAAAGAGTGGCTAATCAGTGTGACTTTAACTTCGTTAAGCAGGCAGCTTACAGGCTCTCATAACTGACCGCTGAAAGTTGTGTGCCCGAATTCGGTAATCGTGCAATACGGTAATCTGTCTCAGAGTGATTTGGTTGTACGACCGTTCTTCCTGTTTCAAATGCGGCACACAGCGAAGATGTCTGGCTAAAGGTCACGCGCCAGATAATGACTCTGAATGCTGAATACATCATCCGCGAACACAACATGAAAACGATTAATATTTTTTTTTCATTCTTTTCTGATAGTCACTGGCAAGCAATGTCGCCGTTGTAATTTGTGGCGAAGGATAACTAACCACAATTTTCTTTGCTTTATATTTTGTCTGTCTTGTATCTTCAGAGCCGAGACATGCTTTTCGAATCCTTTATTCCGGCATGCCAACGGGCAGCCTCGAACCAACACAAAGAACACAGTAACAAGTGGCTCCTGGTTACACATGCGCAGTGGCGTTCACTCACTTATCACCGCAACTCGCGATAACTACATGTGTAACATATCGCGATATGAACACAATAGTCTGTGTTTCCTGTCTATTCGGTCCACCGCGGTCGTGCTGTTGTTACGGTGCTCGGCTGCTGACCCGTATGTCGCGGGTTCCATTTCGGCCGCGGCGATCGCATTTCGATGGAGGCAAAATGCTAGAGGCCTTCGTATACTGTGCGATGTCACTGCACGTTAAAGAAAATCAGATGGTCGAAACTTCCGGAGCCCAACGCTGCGGCGTGCCTCATAATCATATCGTGGTTTTGGCACGTAAAACTCTTCAAGTTATTTCGTTATATATCGTGTCCATTTGTTTATTTATTTCCTCTTTCTTCCTTTCTTAATCCCTTATTTCTATTATTTAGGAAGTGTAAGCAGGCGTTGTGCCGGTTTCGGTGGCAGCGGTCAGCCTGCTCCCTGCTTATTCTCTCTAGGCCCTATGTATATTGTTTATGAAATCTGCATATAAATAATGACAATAATAGTAACCATAGCAACAATATTGTGTGTTTACGCGCTACATGATTAAAGGAGTCGCGTTTGCCGTCCTGCAGCGTATACGCCAATCGATGAAACTGCTGGGAAACGGCGCCAGGAAAAAGAGAGAGAGAAAGAGAGAAGCAAGCTAGGTCCTGAAAAAGCAGCACCGATAATAGCACGTGCCTTCGAAGCAATCAAGTTGGCACGCAGGCTCGTCTTCGATGTGTTAGATAGCGCTGTGCGCGGTGTCCATGACATCAACGCGAATAATTACGCGAGGCGGTGAAGCGTGCCTTCGCATTACCCGTCACTGTGTCTACACCCGCTTGGAAGCAATTGGACTTGGGCCCTGTCCCATGTCGGGAATTCGAAAACCGAGAGGTGGCGAAGCAAATGTTAGAGATGTCCTGTATAGTGCGAAAAAATTTAAGGGTATTCAGCACTGGTACCTACATTTAAGCGCGAACTGTACATCTCTGGCTAGCGCGACGGGTTTCGGATGGGCGGCGTGTCTGCAGGTGACGTCACCCCAGACGCGTGAGTGATGTCATCCGATTGCGATTAATGTGACACACACGCGCGCGCGCGCGCGACGTTTGTGCTGCGTATATGTGCATCCGATAAACATAAACATGTTTACAAGTTTCCGACAGTGGGATTTGAGCTGCGGGCCTCTATTACCGAAGTCCGATGCTCTAGCAATCTGTATGCTTCATCGGGCGGGGTAGAACTCATTTAAGAATATTCCTGCGTGTAAGCGAGCGCGTTCAGACGGTTGACGCTATTTGACAACGTCGATGAACTGTCACCGAGTCGCCGTCATGCTGTTCGAGCAGACAAAGATAATTTGTACCAGTCAATTTCTGCTGTAACCTTTTTTTCGAACTCTCATTGGTACACTAGATTCGATTAAAGATTCGTCTGGCCTGTCCATAGGGACATACAAGCAGAGGGGTATAGAGAGCCTGTGTATATTTGGTTGACACGGAGCTTCGAATGAACAACTGTGTTCCTGCGCATGTTATACGACGCCCAGCGCGACCTTCTTCGGATCGCTTGAATTCCACCGGACGCCAAAACCATATGCACGTTAAGGCTCGTTCACATCTGCGACTAGCATTGGTCGCGTTACCATTTGCGACTGGCGATCGAAGAGCGACTCAAGGCGACCGATGTTCACACCTGCGTGCGACTTATAACCGTCACCACACGGAATTCGCGTCTGTACTCGCATTTATATTGCCCCGTAAAATAAGCTGACGTCCTGTTCCTGCGCATCTGATTGGACCAGAGGTTTGCGACTGCACTCGCGCGAATGAAAAATCGAGCAACGAGCGACTGAGCCAAAGTAGTCGCTTTGCGACAAAAGCGTCCATTTGCGACCATTTGCGACCAGTCGCATTGCGACTAACTTGGTCGCGCGACCGGTGCTAGTCGCCGGTGTGAACGAGCCTTTAGAATTATATGTTATTGGACTGGGGCCATGTGGCGCGGCATTGCGTGCTTTTTTCATTATTCGTTAAGCAAAATGACCTCAGTTATATTGCCGTTGGTCAGTACGTGACCGTGATGCAAGTATTTCAGCTGCGATTACAGGATAAGACACTATTACCGTGTACCAAACAAACGCGAGGTCTCAACTTTCGTGCCTCTTTCCGTCTAATTGCCGCAGTTAATGAGTGTTCGTTTGGACTGTGTAAAAAGGAAAAAGAATTGAAGCAAGCGAGCCAAGGGCTGGCAATTTATAGTACGTTACTCCTTCTTTAGCCCCGCTTAGCCGCGCTGTGATTGCTCTGCCATTTCCGTTCACCTTCGCGAAGTTAAACGTGTCGCTGACTCAGAGCTGTGTGCTCACTAAAGCGCAGCACTGGCAGTGGCATTGGAAGCCGATGTTTGTGGCGATAGAGGTCGCAAAAAGCCGAAAGACTGTGCTAGCTATCAGACTAACCGTTGCGCCACTAACTTCAACGGTTATATATGCACCATCAACTGGCACAACGTTATATTTTGTAAAACTACGTTGGAAAAAATCTGTATACTGTTAGAAACGATATGTGTCACGGTTCTTTCTGCATTGGAAAACTTTTTTATGTATTCTATATCCGTTGTTATTAGGGAGTTTTAGCTTGTAACGTATACTTCTTTACGTTACCGTTACCGGATTACGTTTACCGTTTTACCGGAACTCGAGTTTTAGTAAAGTTTTTTAGCTGCCCAAACGTAAACCTTTACGTACGTACGTAAACCTTTACGTTTGCGCAAACCACTGAATGGCGATCATAACTGCATTTAAACTGCATTTAAGCTACATTTAATTTAGATAATATTGAATTACGCCGCGGAAAAATCATAAGAGAGGTTTTTAGCGTGTGCAGTATCCCGGTATAAACGAAAAGGTGTAGCAATACCGGGTTACCGGACGATGGTGTCGCCATCTTGTGACGCTTCGTGCAACCACAATCATGAACACGTTTGTTTTCGCTTAGTGTTCTTGAGGGGGCGAAATGATTAAAAAGACAACTCATTCGTAATTATGCCACTGCAAGGAATTTACATTGGAAGTAGAACGCCCGATGCTTCTGCAATAACAATTTTGTGCTTGCCTTGTACACCATGGCCCCGCTAGATGGTGCCACCTATCCAGCCTGTCAGCGTCTTTAGGCCTCTCACGTTTGCGGATTCGGTATTCTAGGTCGTTCTAGCCTCGGTAATCCGGCTGAAATAAGGTGATCGTAAGTGGCGCTCGCACTTCGGCTTATTTTGACTCGGCGGCTGGAGTCTCCGCGAAGCGGATATCGCGAGTAGCCACGAACGAAGGTGGATTTGCGAGATAGGGCCGTAAACGTAAAGCCTATCCAGCGAGTAGTTTACGTTCCGTAAACCTTTACGTTCCGTAAAGGTTCGCGCATGCGCAGATTCCATCCGGTATCCGGTAACACGGTAACGTAAAGAAGTATACGTTACAAGCTAAAACTCCCTTTTGTCCAGCAATGCCCTTAGCAACAGTCAGCTCTGCGCCTGTTGCAAGAAACTCCGTGGCATATTGTTTGTGAAAGGTTTATTTTTATCCGCTTTTTGAAGCGCGATATTTCATCCAAGACTGCTCAAAATGACGCGCTGTTTCGGCGTTCGAGCATGACATAGGCGAACGGCACCTGGTCATGCAATGTATTTTTCTTTCTGACCTATATGACTCATCCTATACAGCATGGCGCATGTGACTGAGAAGCAGCTTGCTCACACTGAAAGTAGACGTGCACTTTACACTGGAGGTTCTATATAGCAACGAAGGCATGGAAGAAAATGACGGTAGACGATTGATTTATTCACTCAAGTTAATCGACAGTTGAAACGGACTCCACTGTGAAAGTTCTTCTTTAATTAAGAGCGGTTTCATTAATATAATCTTATGAAAAGTACGCCGAAAAACCTCTTGGATATGTGTCTATTTTCGTTGTTCCACGCTGACAAGCTGAAGGGCATATTCCTGACAATAGATGAACAATGGGCAGTATTTTCAACTCAAAAAGACAGACCGATGGGCTTGTTGGTGTTGCGGAAAAGACAGCACGATAGAAAACACAAAGACGCTACTGGCAGTACCTTGCATGTCATTCATTGTACGGGGTAAGTGCGGTGGTATACTGCAGAAAGAATAAATGGGAAAAGATTACAACACGGCAGACAGATTACATCCCAACATCGCGTGCACACACACACACACACACACACACACACACACACACACACACACACACACACACACACACACACACACACACACACACACACACACACACACACACACGCACGCACGCACGCACGCGCACACGCACACACACACACACACACACATAACGCTAGAAATGTGAGTGCAAATTCCATACAATCATGAAAGCGAACCTTGTTAGCCAAGGCGATTGGCCAATAGCAAAAAGCATTTATTAACGTAGAAGTTTGCGAATTCTTCCTGTGGGCCGGCATATTTGGGCATGTAGCATACTTGCCCCCATCCCCAGCACAGGGTAGCCAGTTCTGTCTAAGAACTGACTAACCTCCCTGTCCTTCCGTCTTTCTCATCTTCCTCCTCCTTCGGAAGCGAAAAATTCCAGCCGATTGTGATGCTGGAACGGCGATTTAGAAAAGTGGACAGAAAATCGCAAACACCCCTACTAACATGAGACGTGAATTTGGCCAACCGGCCGAATTTGCAAGGCTTTCTCTCTTTTTATTTTTTTCTTGTTCTTCGTTAGTGTTATGTCCCATTGTCGAAAAGGTCTCGTTAATGATACGCCCGGCATCACTGTTGGCTGAAAACAGAGAGTTTTAGCTAGTTACGGAAATACGGTACGCAAATACGCTACCTTATGACGGTACCGCCCCTCCTTTGCAGGTCGTCGACCTTTTGCCGGTGAAGGCACCCCAACACCACAAAAGCTTTTTCAAAAATTACCGTGGGGTTGTCACGGCTTATTGTTGCCTGTCAGCCCACGCATTGTTAACGAGACACCTGCCGTATTGGGTACGCATTGTCACTGGAACGGGGAGCGGCCAAAGCACAACCAGCGGGAAAGGAGGAACGCTACCGTACTGCCTTACCGTATTTGCGTATCGTATTTCCGTAACTTGCTAAAACTCTCTATTGTCTCGTTCGAACAATTCTAGTGCAACACGTGTTTGTGGATACGGGTTGGACCAATTTCGTCAATCTTTTCGTCCGTAAGTTGTGTTTGTTATTGGCTTACCTCATTTGCTAGGGCAGGTGCCCAGCGTCCAGCCAGTTTGAAATTTTCCCTTACAAACAATTCCTTTGTAACAAGAACTTTTTGTGAATACGGGCGCTGGTTTTTGAGCCATGCTTACTATTGCTCGTCCAAGAACAAAACACACTGTGCAGCTCAAGTTAACTGCTACGTAAAGTTAGATGCAATCACAGAGAAGTATTCGAGGTTATACAACGTCAGCATACGCTTCAACGCTCGCGCACCATCGAACTGGACACTACGGCTACTAACACGGTAATTTTACTCATAGGCGTGCGCAGCCTTCCCCTTCAGGGGGGGGGGGGGGGGGCGAAGGTTTATCGCCGCGCCCCCCCACTTTAAGTCAAAGAATGAGGAAGACTTTGCGCCCCCCCCCCCTCTTAGGGGTCTAGGGGCTACGATGGGTGCCCCCCCCCCTAGTGACGTAAGAGGTGAGGGAAGGCGCAAAATACAGCCCCCCCCCCCCTACCCCCATGCGCATGCCTATGCCTTTACTCCACGAGGATAAACGGGTGCAATTTCGTCCCTCGAGGTTTCCACTGCTGTGCATCGGCCTAACCGTTTAAACAGTGTTTTAGCGTTGACTGATACCGCAGGCAGGAACGGCACCTTCCGACATACACCATGAAAAAAGAAAGGAAAAGAAAAGAAAAAAAATGCAGCGAGTTCCACGCCGTGAAAACCGTCGGACAGCGAAGCTGTAATGATGATGATGATGACGACTATCGGTGCGAAAAGTCGATCACCATCATCATCATTTCGTTTTATTTATTGCTTTAATCGCTCCCCTTCTGGTCACGTGACCTGGTGACGCCTACAACAACAACAACAATAACTACAACAACAACGACTACTACTACTACTACTACTACTACTACTACTACTACTACTACTACTACTACTACTACTACTACTACTACTACTGCTGCTACTACTGCTGCTACTACTGCTGCCACTACTGTTACTACTGCTACTGCTGCTACTGCTACTACTGCTACTACTACTGCTAATACTACTACTACTACTACTACTACTACTACTACTACTACTACTACTACTACTACTACTACTACTACTAGAACGACGACGCGCGCGCCTCCAGACCGGCCGTGGATAAACAGAGGGCCCCATAACTGCTGCGAGAGCGACGGCTGCGGCGCAGCTGCGAGCGCCGAGCAATATATCCGCGGGTCAAAGCAAGGTGGTGTTGGTCAAAGGTGCACGAACGCTCATAGCCGCACCGACAGAAGCAACAGAAGCGCCGTCATTGGCGAATCGCAGCTCTGTGAGGATATGAAGGAAAAGAATGTACCGGGCCTTCGGTGGCGGCGTGCCCAGCTTCAGAGCCGGAAAGGGGCGGCTTGAAGGGTCGCGGACAGCTACGCCAGGATAATGGGCGCGCTTGCTTTATTTCCCCTGGGAGAAAGAAGTCTGACGCGTGTAGAGATAGCCTTATCCGCGTACTTTCTCGCATGCCTTACGTGTATTGACGATTTTATTTTCGATTCGTGGACCGTCGCCGCCATCTTGGGCGTTTGCAACGAATGATTTCTCGGTTCAGCGTTTCGGGACAACGTCACGAAACGATGAATGTGACCGTACAGCCGTTTCCGGTCGTGTGATATCCTACTCTAGTACCGTCCATTTAGTTGACGCAGATGCAAGATGGCAATGTGAGTCCAAGATGGCGCCACTTATATAGGGCAGAGAGCCCTGGCCTAGCCAGGGCGGGTTCAAACCCCCCTCTCATGGAATTTTTCAATTTTGCGTGCCTCTGTACACACGCACAGAACTAACACATGCACGAACATACATAAAAGGCGGCTGAATTCACTCCCCGAGGAATGTTTCTGGCTATGCCTCAGTGGATAGATAGAGCGAGTGTGGAGTTTGTTTGCTGGAGAGGCGGATGGTATGAGACATGGGTTGTTCATTCCCGTTACTCTGTACTGGGAAGGGGGGCGGATCCGTAAGAGTAGTCCGTAGTAGACAGGGACCTGCGTGCTTTCAGCAAGAGTGCCAGTATATGGTACTAGGTTTCGTGGAATTTGTGCACGTGCTTCTGCATTAGATTAAGCCTATCTGACACAGAAGTCCTACTGTTCAGCCATGATATATATGCGTCGTATATATATATGTGCGACAATTTGTAGCTTTGAAACTGTGTACACTGCCCATTCTCTGCGAAACGCGTGTCTCAGCGAGGTGTCATACGTGTACTGCCGCGCCGGTACGAGTTTTAGCACGCGAGACCCCAGCCCGAGATGCCTCGAGAAATAAAGGCGCGCTGACGCAGGAAACATTAACGGAGTAAACGCCGGTCGGAAAGCAGCGAAATTTTTCGTCACTTTTGATTAAGGCGAAGTTACCCAACATAAAACTATATACGCTGTGTGCATGTATTCGAGCCACACATGAATCAAGAAGATCGAGGGGAGCACTGCGGCCGTCGCGACATTCGCACATCCTCGTTAATTCGTCGTGTCAGGCATATATGTAAACAACAGCTGTTATAGGCCGGGAATAAAACAGAGCTGCTGTGTTAACAAATTGCCGTATACGCAAGCGCCATATAATTCACGAGGTAGCGTGCAACCACAGGAAATGGCGGATACAGAGCGATAAATGGCTGCGTTTCCACGAACACGCACTTGAAAATGTGCTTAGGGAAATGTCGTTGGATCCTCGTTCGTTTTATCGGCAAACATGCGTCACGAAACTCGTGTTTCAGGTGATTCCGAGAATAGAAAATTATCATTCTTTATGTTCTTACTTCAACGGCACCACGTCTTAACGCAAGAAGAGAGCGGCGATGCGCATGACTCCTCCCGGAGAGTTATATAGAGTAAGAGTGCACGCGCATGTTCATCTTTCGGTCTCTCTCCTAAGCGTGTACATAGACAGACAGGTGCACCTGCTGGGCATGGTATAAACGCGTGTTGTGTCACGAATCCGCACCTGTGACGCTTGTACACACCGGCTCCATGCACGCGGCCCGTCGTTTGAAGGAGACCACAAAGGACGCATCCGTCACTGTCTGTGGAACCAGGCTGCGTCAGATCCCGGATGCCTGCGTGAGATCCACGTTGTTAGGCGTTGCAGAGGTGTAGAGGGGAAAAAAAGAAAACAACGAAAATCTCTGGTACCAAAGCGCCATACACGCACGGCTCCCTTCTTCATTCGCGTATATATGTTTTCGGTCGGATATGTCGCCGCGTTTCTGGATGCCACGGAAGGTTCCCGCGACCTATCCGGTCGCGCTCAGCGTGGGGTGGTGAAATCGATGAGCGTTCTTGTCAGCGTGCTGTACACCATGGAAGCGAAGAGGCAGACACAATGGCTGGAGAATAACTTGAAGACTCATGCCAGGGCTTAGACAGGGGAATGCAGAAGAGGGGGCGGGGTGAAGGGTATAGTCGTTCTATCATGTGTCGTTGAGGGTCTTTGCATCGTTTGTGGTCGTTGAAATGGATTGACGTAGAAGGCGCACTTTGCGAGGCGAAAACACGAGGAACACGCCCAACAATATGAGCTCATCGGTTCTTCGCTGTCTTCCTGTCGATCTCACATGGCGCTGCTGCAGATGCACTCGTTTCTGTACCCCTCCCTTCCCTCAATATTTTCATGCCCTAGTTTCATTTCTAAGTACCTAGTTTTATCTCTATCTTCTTTTTTTCATGTACTCTGTGCTATAGACTAGTTCGAAGACACTCCTGACAGGAGTTTCGCGTGAAAGAGCACACCAGAAGATTTACGAATAGTGGTAGCGAGAGCGCTTTCGTAGGGTGAGGTCTGTACATTAGCTTGTACGTACTAAAGAAAGATTACAGGAACATAAACGCTCACTAGAAGGCAAGCCTTATTCACATCTGGCTATACACTGTGATGAACATGGGTGTATACAGCGATATTTGCAGACACAGTGTGTATTTTTGCGCATGCGTATCACCTAGGCTACGAGAGAAATTATGGAAGCTTTGTACATTCACAAAAAGGGCCCTAGTTGTGTAAGCGTGCCTTCTTTAGCCCTGCATGACATAGAAATTTCTTTCTTGAATAGTTTTGTCACATTGACGCAGTTTGTTCGTGGATAGTCCTAATCTTTTGCATCCATCCTCTGTCGACGTCATCGGTGTGTGGTCACGTGGTTATAGTTTGTGCTTTAAAATATGTGTTTCTGCGCTAATAAAGTTAGTTGTGAGAACAGCGCTGGTGTTCATGTCCCTTCTTCACCTCTGTCCTCGTTGTATCGCGCTGAATCCACCCAATATGTTCAACAGAATCCAACTCGCTCGTAGAGGACTCCCGCAGTTATTTCTCACGCATATAATAATAACGTTGTTGGGGCTTTTCGTCCGAAAACCACGACATGATTATGAGAGACGCCGTAGCGGAGGGCTCCCGAAATTTTGATTACCTGGAGTTCTTTAACATGCACCTAAATCTAAGCACACGGGCCACTAGCATTTCGCCTCCGTTGAAATGCCTTGGCCGGGACTCGATCCCGCGACCTTCGGGTCAGCGGTCGAGCCCCATAACCACTAGACCACCGCGGCGGCTTATATTGTACGCAGAGGAGGATAATATTTGTTAGGTTCTACACTGATTACTTCGTAAAATCTGTCATCATCTGGGCCGTACAGAGGCGTTCAACCATCTTGACTTGATCAATATGCTCCATAATTGGCGACTCTACTTAGAAAACTGAACACCGCGCATTTAACACGCTATATAGAACCCGCTTCCCATTAACGGACCAAAATGTCCCCGTGCAAATCTCTAATTAACTTTTAATGACCTACAAGCCTCCCTCTTGCATCCCCGAAGAGGGATGTGTAATCTGGTGCGGTTCCTCGAATTTCGTTTCCAAGATTCCGGCTCACGCTCAGAAAACAGCTGCTCACGCACTGAAGCAAGCAGCTACGCTGTCCCTTGCATGTAGCGGGAACACCTGGACGTCAGCTGGCTTTCCAAGCGCTTGGCTTCTTCATGTTTTCTTGAATCTCAAGACGAAGAAGCCTGCGAAACGCCCACAAATAAAGAAAAACTGTTGCCACGTACTTTGCAACCATTCCTCTTCCAAACAAACTGTGTGTATTATGTATTCATTGCGGTCGTATGCCAAGCATGTTTCTTTAGTTAGTGCAGAGATGGCGTAGATGTAGAGCATGAACCTCGCATGCAAAAGGTCCGTGATTCGAATCCCGGAGCCGCGTAATTCCCAACCGGATATTAAAGAAAAAATGCTTTGAAGAAGACAAGATCGCTTGTCGAAACATTGGCTCCAGCGACACGGCGTGTTCAAGAATTTTTTATCATCTAACCATCTAGTAGTAGTAGTAGTAGTAGTAGCAGCAGTGCTAGTAATAGTAGCAGTAATAATAATAATAATAATAATAATAATAATAATAATAATAATAATAATAATAATAATAATAATAATAATAATAATAATAATAACAGTGGGAACATTATTTTCAAGATGCTTGCTTCCGGTATTGTGACCGAGGTATTGGTTGCTTTCGTTGTCCTCAAAAGCCCACGCCAGCAACAGAGCTTCAAAGTAACAATATGTGAGAAACACGCGCCATGCTCTGGATGACGGAGCGGTACAGTATAACAATACCCATCCTTTATAGAAACCGTCGAACGGTGCGTCCGAACACAGGCGTATCGCGCTAGCGAGAGGCACCCGTACCTGTCATGCCGTTTGTTGACCATCGAGTGTCTCATATGCCTGTCAAAACAAAGGGAAGCGCTACGCGATCCAAACAGCAAGAAGCAAATAGGCACCGTTGTGAGGAACGAAAAAGGACGCTCTCTTTGTTCTCTGATCGGCTTTGTTCACATTTGGAGCCTGCCTTTCTTTCTTTCTTTCTTTCTTTCTTTCTTTCTTTCTTTCTTTCTTTCTTTCTTTCTTTCTTTCTTTCTTTCTTTCTTTCTTTCTTTCTTTCTTTCTTTCTTTCTTTCTTTCTTTCGTTTGCGTTGTTGTCTCCGGTTCCACCCTTCGCGGCGGTGTGCAGGGGCCCGTCACTCGACCACTGCCAAGTCATTTCCCGTCCGCTTTTGTCGTCTCAGCGTCGCCGACCGGTCGCGACGCCAAACGGGCCGCCGTCACCTGACACACTATGCGACCACTGACCAGGAAACCACGCAGGGTGGGCACACTGCTCCATCCCCGGACCCGTGTCCCTTCCCCGGTAGTTTTGATCGCGTGGCTTTGATGAGGCAGCCATCGCTTTGCTTATGCGCAGTCCTGTTTCACAGCTCGTCTTCTTGACTGCGAGACGCAAGTCCTTTTGTCGGCGGGAGCTTGGAAGCGGAGAGGAGCGACGTCGGGGCGCCGCTGTCATGTCGTGGAAGGACATGTCGCCGCGTCCTCCACAGCGGGTCACGACGCCGTCGCGAAGTGACGTCCGTGGCGGAACAGGACGCCGCTTTTGGTGAACGGTGTCGCTCGAACGACACAGGCATGGGAGTCGCTTGAAGTTGTCGTACAGCTGATAGATCTTCATTGCGCTGTTCCTAGTGGTGGTGCGAGTGAGTGAGCGAGCGGAGTGAAGTGTGTGAGTGGGTGAATGAGGGGAGTGAGTGAAATAAGTGAGTAAGCCAGAGGAGTGAGCGAAGTGAGTGAGGGGAGTAAGTGAATTAGTGGGTGATTGCGTGAGTCAATGGGACGGAATTGGCAGGTGCAGTTCGAGGTGACCGTGAGCTTCTCCGAGCTCGACCAGGACAGCAACGGTCGCTGTTCACGGCAATAAATGAGGCAGCCAATATTTCGAATGAACTCGTCAGCTCGCTTCGCAGGTAGCAACAACGCGTCCCCATACACAACGAACAGGAGACTAGCCAAAGAGAGAAACTGGGATGGAAAAAATGGGCGATGGGTGAGATGGGACGGATGGCCCAGTCCTAGAGGAGTGACTACACCATCTAAACAGCTAAAGAAAATAAATGTTCTGACAGCACGTCGGGAACTGCCTTTTTACTCGGAAGCCCGCGAGCCTCGATCTCTGCATGTCTCGAGCGGGTAAGGGACTCCCCGCCGCGTTCATTATTTTCGATCACGCTTCGGGGCCTTTTAAAGATGGCTGCCCCCGACGCCCTGAATATGGCACGGTAAACATGATTCTTTCAAGAACGTTCAGCTTGGAAAAGGAACGGCAAAAAGAAAAAAATAACGTACGCATAGAGAGTAATAGAACGCTGTCTCTGGCGTCTTTTCATAGTGTCAGCACACACACCACCGGGGTGTTCCATGAACAGTGCAGCAATAAACACACGCGAGGAAGCGGCGTCGCTCGCTGCCGCCCCGACAGGTGCTGCTGACGAGTGGGGACCGGAGGGCCTGCGGAATTCGCCGCAGCCGGCTTGCGGACCAGCCTCCACAGCCGAAGAATGGTAACTTCTTGTTGCCACGGACGACCCTGGGTTCGACTTGCACGGCTACGCGGCTCTTGGTCTCCTGCTGTCGGAGGCCGAAGGCAGCGTTTTCTGGAGATGCCGCTATTACTTCTTTTTATTTCTCTCTTTTTCCGTCACGACGCTCGCTCCATTGCCGGGCACCTTCTATTACTTATCCCCTCGCTCGCTTCTCGGGGGATCGAGAATGCTTTACTATCTTCTCCGCCCTGCGCAGTTCCCCTCTTCCCTACCGCACTGCACGCACCATCACTCCTTGGCCTTCACCGTTTAACGACACTGCCTCCTTCTTCGCACGAATCAACAGCAGCATCAGCAAAGCGAGAGGAAAGCAAAAACGTGCCTGTCGGAGCAGCGAGGTCTAGGGGGGAAGTGAGCGAGTGGTGGCACTCCCCCTTCCAGTTTGTGGTGGTCCTTCTCGACTGGTTATGTTACCGTCCCCCATGGCCCGGCCGCGCATATTGAGGATCTAGTGGATACAGAGCTAGCAACCAGGCCGGCACGCGATTGGCTGCTTCCAACACAGGACGCTCTGATGTCATACCATAGCAACGGCGGTGGACGACAGCGGCTACCGACCGCGCCGCTGTATCGTACGCCGATTTTTTCTGCGCGCTGTGATGGCGGCGGTACTGGTCAGTTTGGTTACAGTACAGTGTTACAGTGTTCTAGAAGTTACAGCTTGGTGTTGTGGTGTTGTCTATAAGTGTTCTGTGGTGTTGTCAACGCCCGTGGGTGTTGTGTAAATGGGTGCGCGTTATCGCGCGACGCCGGCACGGCCCATCGCTTTGCTCGCGCATATTGCGAACGTGGGATCTTCGAAGTCTGTGGCAGACGGGGGCGGCGAAGAATGTGAACCATCGATCGTGGACTCAGCCCAACGGTACGATGCGTGGTGCCAAAGGTATGTGAAAGTGTGCCAGCCTGCACTGCCTGCTCGCGCTGTTGTTCCGGCCCAGTAATTTGTTTTGATTCTGTTCGGTTGCTGCGCAGAGTAGTGGTTCTTCCCCATATATATTATTAATTTCGTGACGCCCGTGTTCTCCTTATATTTTGGCTTTTGTTACCTCGTAATTCTTGCCTGGAGCACGATGATGCCGCTGTTTGTGTCGCTTTACGTATTAACAAATTAAAGTTTGCCTTGTGTAGGGGACTCCGCAATCTTGGTCGCTTGGGGCATTCGCCGTAACACTTATGTGTCCTGCCGAAAAAGCATGTTCGATTGTGACGGGTACAGCTGTGCAAAGAACAGTCAATGTGTTTCTAGACTCGCGCGTTTGTTGTTTCCAGAAGAGATGAGGATGATACTGCTGCTATAGTAAAAAGAAACACAATCTTTGCAGGTCTTGTCCTGAAAAGTACAATGGTGCAAGGGTACCCAAATTTCTACAAGTGTTCTACAACGATGCAGTGAGACCCCAAGAAAAGGTAGGCGTCACACAAAGGAACAGGAAGATCAATAAGAATGACCTTTTTTTTTTTTTTGACACAGACAATTGTTGCAGTAACCTCAAGGCATAAAACATTTTGGCTGCCAAACAGTGCTATCAGATCGAAATACTTAAGTGTGCACAAACATGGACTGAGGGGCATGATGGCAACACAAGGGCTTACTTCCAACTAATCATTTATTTACAAAACTGCACAATATGAACACTTTCTCTCATGACGAAACAAGACTGAAATGCGCCATAAAGTGTATACATGGAAGGTGCACTGACGCACGACTGACCCGACTGTCAACCAAATCAGCTTCGACCATCTTCCTGACATCTTGTCTTATTTCTCACTGCTACCTGGCACAAATTATACAGTGGTTTATGAGGCGTCCTATTCCTTAACCTGCACTCATGACAATGTACAGGAAGGTTGCTGTCTCCCCGCCTTCCTCTTATGTTCCTGAAGTCTTCGGTTCAGACACCTACAAGTCTGTCTGGCTGATATAGCTGAAACTGTGCGATAGGGGGACTTCATATACCACTCCAGATACACAATACAAATGGGTCCCAATGCTTGGTACTGGATGGCTCTTTCGTTTTCTTGAATGGAAGAGTAATTTGGCAAAGCTTTTCCAACTTCTCGGGGCCAGAAAACACCACTCTGATACTGCTGCAGTTTCCAATCTTTTTTAGGTGTTGCGATCTATTATGCATGCGTGGAAGCATGACAGTATGGATTGTATTTCCTACTTGAAAACGGTGAGCACGATTAGCATGGCAGGTCAGTTGTGCGGCAGCGCACCTTCCATTATTTTATCTAAGCAAACGCAGCTTCTGAGCATGTTCACCTGATATTGGCATTTCTGTCTTGTGGTGGTCATGAACGAAAGCATTCATATTGTGCTGCTTTGTAAATAAATGATTAGTTGGAAGTAAGCCCTTGTGTTGTCATCACCTCCTTCTGTCCTTATTTGTGTGTGCTTAGATGTGCTGCTATGCAAAACATTCGCCTGAAAAACGTTGCTGTAGTGTTCTCAGAAGCAAGAAAACTTTTCTTAGTGACTGCATTTCAATGACTGGAAACCGGAGTCATTACAGTTTTAAAAGCAAACAGCTTTTTTAAGAATTGGTCTATCTTGCAATCATTTATCTCTATAAACCTGTTCTTTTGCGTTATGACTACTGTGGCAAGAGCCTGCTAACCCCAAGATGACACGAGGTAAGTGCAACTCTGATATGAACAAAAGTCTGGTGTAAATTTCTGTGAGGTAACGTCTTGGTGAAAAGGCAAATTTTATGTGTCAGTATCTTCATTCTGGTTCTTTTGTTCCGTTTATTGGACATAACTATCCTACATTCAAGTATTGTTCAGAAGTTTTAGCACTAAAGTGTTTTATGCCGGGATCCACCAACACTTCAGTGACGTATTTTCGTCACTGAAATGACATTTAAAAAATGCACACGATCAGATGGCAAAGCGAAATTTAAAGAAAAAAGTTCCATCAATGGGAGTCGAACCCACGCCCTCACGCTCCGTGACAAAAGATGCCGGGCACGCTATCCACTGCGTCACTGTCACACACTCTGGAGGCTTTACAAACACGCCCTTTAAATCTCACACTTTCCTCTCATAGTGCTCTTGGTTGCCGTCTGGGAGCAGTAAGGTGAAAATAACGCATTATGACCGTGGCCTCTGCGATTAGCTTCAGCAGCGCGTCGTTGCTGCGCCTCCGTTCCATTCGGTGCATTTCCAATAGGAGAAGTGCATTTTTGTCAACGCCTTAACCACACCACGAGGTGGCGACCTTAACCCGAGCCTTGGCCTCTCTCATAGCATCCATCCATAGTGAAAATAGCTCTGCGATGCGCGCCTGCGTTGCCTGGCTGTAACACCGCGTTACCCACTTACGCTCACCCCTAGAAAAATCGCAGCCGCGCTTGAGGGTAGACATGAGGTGTGTTGCGTTTCCCTCTAGTCCCGCCCTGGTGTTCATTAACTCTTTAGCATGCAGTGGGATGGGTGCATGTTAAAGAGCCCAAGTTACGTCCCAAGTCCAAGTTCTGCACTCAATCAGCGATGCTCTTCTGGCTGTCACACCGCTTTCTTCGAATACGCTCTCCCCATTAACTGCTACAGCTACCACAAGGTTTGTCTAATCGTTGATCATGGACATTAGTCGTCACAATGGAGATGTGCTACTAAGCGTCGACATCGGTGCATCCATGTTAAACGGTGCTATAGCTGCCAAACACCAATAAACATTTTGCAAGCTCTCTTATATCAATGTACAGTAACATTCAACTACTTCTGTAAAGACGCATTTTACTTTCTTGTTATACAGATTCCTATGACGGGGGGATCAACCATGTTTTTTATGCTCCTTGCAATCCTAGCTGACGTATAGAGAGGTGTATACAATTTGAGTTGGAACAAACAAACGTAGACTCAAAGTAGGACTTCATGGAAGCAATGTCAATACTATGTGCAGGCAAGCAGTAGACAATACTACGTACTGCATTTCCTGCATTAATAGGTGCTTGCTACAAAACGTAATTGACTGATACCGATGCTCGATTGTCCGCCAACAAGGTGGATCTAACTCTTTTCACTGAGTTGCACCAATATTTATGAAAGAACGTTGATTGCTCTTTCCAATATGCCGACTGGCTGACTTTCCTCCTCCTGACGAAGCTTGCAGATGTGCCATGCACATTGCACATTCCATGACTCAGAATGAAAAGGAACATAATAGAAAGTCACAGTTTTAAGTTCTGGAAAACTTAAAAGTGCGGTTGCTTGAGCAGTGCTTCCCGTGCTCTTTTTTCTTCCAGCACTCTTCTTTTCTTTTTCCAAGCTGGGGTCACATAGCACATGCTACGTGATGCCAGCTAGGAAAAAGAATGTTCCGCATTCGCCATCATTGCTGTGAGCGACGCTGACTAATACTCCGATGTTTGCATGCACATAAATACCCGATAAAATGTACAGGAGGATGACTGCTGCCATAGCCCAATTAGTGGAGCATTGGATGCACTCATAGGTCGACAAACTCACTCATGAGTCGACTCACTCAGACTCGCATTGAGCCGTGAGTCCGAGTGAGTCCGGTTGGGAAAAATATTAGCGAGTCAGAATCCGAGTGAGTCCGGTTGAGGAAAATTTTGGCGAGTCTGAATCTGTGTGAGCCCTAAGCACAACATATATAACTGAGCTCCAAAATTTTTTTGCTGACCTATGATGATAACTACTCAATTTCAGCATTACTATCGTCCTTATGATGGCTCCCGTTGATACTCACTTCTACTCACATATACTTCAACGCACTAGTGTTCATACACCAGCTCATTATTTATTGATCAGAGGCGTGCCCCCCTGACAACCCCCCCCCTTGAAACATTTTTCAAAGGAACTTGATTAAAATAGCTCGTGTGACTAATATCTTGCAATAAAAATACACCTACTGGATTGCAATCACTGATAACTTGTATATGAAGGTATGAGATCAAAGTATGTATCATAGAGCACCGATTATGCGAGATATGGATGTTTAAGTGCGTTGACATCCTGATCGAAAAAGCTAGTTATACGCTAACGGACTAATGAGTCGACTCACTCAGACTCGGATCGAGCTGTGAACCGAGTCTGACCGAGTCCGAGTGAGTAATATTTAGGCGAGTTTGAGTCCTAGTGAGTCCGGTTGAGAAAAATTAGTCCGAGTCGGAGCGAGTCCGGTTGAGGAAAATTTTGGTGAGTCCGAGTGAGCTCTAAGGTCAAAATGTATTTCATGAGCGAGTCCGAGTGAGCTCCACATTTTTTGCTGACCTATGGATGCACTATCCAAACGTTGCAGGTGCAGTCCCTGCCAGCTGCAAATTGTGATTTCGTCCACTTTACTTCCTTCACATTTCTATCGTAATTATTACGGAAATAGTACACTTAACACTCCCTATACTTACCTTGGCTTCATTACCTGTTGGTTTTCATTCAGGTTGTATGAAACAAAGAAACTAGCATTGTGGAATAGCGCGGATAACATACAGGGACACAGGCAAGTGAGACGACACAGGCACTAACTTTGAACTGACGTTTATTTTTTCGGAGCAACATCACAAACATATTCAATATTTCACAGCCCTGGAAAGTCTTTATTGATCCTGAAAAGGCAGATGCAGCAAAGTGTGTCTGGTGGCTCTGTTGGCAGGCGATACCATTTTGCCTTAGGTTTTATAACAGCAGTTTGTTTGTCCACAAAAAAAAAAAAATTCTTCCTGTTCCTTTGTGCCATGCCCATCTTTTGTTGAAATTTTGACTGCATTCTTGTGGAACACGTGTAGAAATTTGGACACCTTGCTCCAGGTGGTGTCCTGCAAAGATCAAGCATTTTTATTTAGTGTACCAGTAGCATCACAATAAAGACAGAAACTGATACTATGGTATAAGTGTAGCCTTGCGAAAGAACATTATAGCAGTTGAAAGTACACTACAAGTGATTCAGGCAAAAGTATTCCTAGATAGGTATAATTCTGTACAATAAAGTCCAATCCAAGAACATTTAAGCATTTCTTATCAGTTGTCAATGCAACTGATAAACTCACCCAACCATATAACAGTGTTGTGCCTTAGTGATGTGCCAAACAACCTTGAGAACGTTTAGGGCGATGCAGGCCTCTTTGAAAGCTGGAACGGTTTCAAAGGTGGCAGTTCTGCGGATTTCCATTCCAAAGAACACGATCTATTGTGTTCTCAACAAGTGCCACAGTTACTCGTATTCACGGTTTGTAGAAGCTCCACATCAATGAGAGCATAGCCATTGTCATTACAGATTTTGTCCTTGCGGCGACGCGTAATGAGGACAAACAAAGCTTACTTGCTGAAGTGCTCGCACGCTCTTGGTCTTGTTTCTGTGTGCTCTTTCTGAACAGTTTATTTTATTCGTCAACACGAGAATATCTTTGCCGTCTCAACAAAATGAACAAAGCGCAACTAAACTAAAAATAAATGCACAGAACCGTGTCTCCGTGCATGTCTCACACAGACAAGGCAAGTGGACTCGGCAAAATGCCTCAAGTGTTCAAAAAGGTGCACTATGGGTAGCCGGAATACTTTTTTTAAAACCTGCTAAGCGCGGGGCAGCTGCCAGTTTCGGTGTTTAAATAATTCACTTGAGGCAGAAAGCTCGGGCTGTGCACCATCTGATGAAAAGGGGCTTGGCTGCGCTCGTTAGTTGGTCTGGAAAACCCGTCTTTTTGGCTCATACAAAGCGCACAAAAATTTGTGGGGCACTGCATATGTTAAGGAAGGCCCTAGCATTGCAAAACAAGGAAAAACCAAATTTCGATTTTTAAGAACTTTTACCCTACCCTGTGTCCTTAAGTGTGCTGAGCAGTAAGATATTTCTGATTGAGCTAGTTCAAGTGCCCGTTTGTATGCCTTGCATACGACTTGCGTTCTTGTTCTTATTCATGGCAACTAGGTGTCGGATCATTCATC